>NW_024583767.1:32742-40242 GCF_018398535.1 Haplochromis burtoni
AAATAGAAGAAAATACAAAACATTAAACATGTTAACAACACAAAAGCCATATTAAACGCAGACTACTTTAGGCCCGGAAGTAGGATTCGTCACGTCATCACTTAACGACCGGATATAGACAAGTTTTCCACTAATTTGTTGTTTTAATCATTTTTAGTTTGTTTCATTTAGATACATTGGAAATGCATTGAGAAAAATGGATCTATGTGCTGGACATCATCTAAGAACAATCTGACACCAACAAGTGTTGCCCTGAGTTTAATTAATTAATATTTGAACCTTGTTACACAAGAATACCGACAGTGTCATGATGTGTGTGTTTGTGGACACCAAAGGCAGACTCAGTCGCTTTTAGACAACATGAACACTTAGAGACCTTTAATGAATACATGAAGAAAAGTCCAAAGTAAAACAAAGTAATAAAGGTACCAAATCAGTGAGTCTAGATAAACTAAACGCAGGGAAAATGGACACAAAACAAACGAGAAAAATCACAGGAATAAAAATTGCACTGACAAAGAATGAGGGAAAACTGATGCTACTTCCACACACAGAGCTTCTCAAGGGAAATGATCACAGCTACACAAAACACACCAGATCAAACAACTGGGAAACATACTGGGTAAAGTAAAACTAAATGCTAAGCATGTGAAGCAAGGGTTGATTGAAATAAAACAGGAAATAACATAATGGGATCACCTGCCACAGGGATGAAGACAAGATACACCAGGGAAGTGGCAGCCACACACAAAACCTTAAAGACTTAACTGAGAGTCTAACCAACAGAGCCATTAAAAGAAAAAAGCACCAAGTTCAAACCATCATATGAAATATAAACACAACTACAGACCAGGCAAAACCAGTAATCAGGGATTCAAAATACTCTGGAGGTAAGATAAAAGTACACAGTAGTATATAAACCACTCAATAAGCAAACTACAATCAAGATAAATGTAACTAATGATAAACTTAGGAGTCTAAAAAACTGGAAATGCTGGGTCCAAGAGCAGGACCGTGACAGAAACAAAGTCCAGAAGAAAATGAATAATTCCTCTTTATACAACCTTCACATGTTTGAAAAAAAGAGGTGAAAAAAACACTGAAATGTGGTTTATTCAAACCCCTCACTGATGTCACTGAAGGCTATTGTGGTACTAAAAAGTGTAGGAGTGTCTAGGATACACAAACACGTTTGTCTGGAAGTTGTTATCAAGGGAGGCTCAAGAGCCACATCTACACCAACTTTTAAACTAATATTCAGTGACATTTTCTTATGAATAAATGTCAGTGTTGCTGCTGTTCTTTCACTGATTGCTATAACACAGCAGGGAGTCAATCTATAGCCAGTTCATGAAAGCTTTTACATCTGCTGCTGGAAACAGGTGGTGTCAGCAAAGCACTTCCATGTTATAAAAAAAAGAACAAGAAATCCCGACAAGTGGTGAGGTCTTTGATGTCTGCTTTCATCTTGGAATAAATGTAATAAAAAACTGGACCACAAAAGGTAATTTATATAACTCATCTTTGAAAAGATATTACAATGACAGTTTGGCATCTTGGGCGCCATCTCTTCTTGTAAATATGTATAAGACATATGCCATGTGGGGTGATGAGTAAATGCATTCGAGTGGATGCTGGAGTGGGTGAAGGTTAAACTCCGCAGTGATGCAGAGCAGCAGCACTGTCATTTGTGCCACATGCAAAGATAATAAATTTAATCTGTTCTATTCTATGAGAGCGAGATGGGAAAGTTTGCAGATTAAAGTTGGGAGGATATATTTAGTATACAACAAAAAACGAGGCGTGGCACATGAGTACAATACACTGCAGTAATTTTGGATGGATCTCTCTCTATATATATATATAACAACATATGCACATATATGTATTTCTTGCCCTTGAGGCCTGTATACTGTGTCTTACTGTTGATCTTGGGTCCACACACATTGCAGCTCTTGTTTTGTTATTACTACTGAAGGTTCATCCATTCTCTTCCACTTATCCTTTTCTGGGTCACGGGGAGCTGGAGCCTATCCCAGCTACTGTAGGACGTGAGACGGGGTACATCCTGGACAGGTCGCCAGTCTGTCGCAGGGCTAACACACAGACAACCATTCGCACTCATGTGTGAACCTGGCTGTGACTCTAGGGGCAATTTAGAACGGCAAATTAACCTAACCCCACTGACTGCATGCCTTTGGACTGTGGGAGAGAACCAACGCAAACACAGGGAGAACATGCAAACTCCACACAGAAAGGACCCAGCCTACTGTAGAGCCAACACAGAATTTAGATCAGGGGACATTTCCTGACAAGAAGAACAAGAAACCGGATGACAAGGAACTAAGGGAATAGTCTAAGGATCTTGGAAAG
Organism: Haplochromis burtoni; assembly: GCF_018398535.1. NCBI lineage: Eukaryota > Metazoa > Chordata > Actinopteri > Cichliformes > Cichlidae > Haplochromis > Haplochromis burtoni. Next base: position 35,116 of record NW_024583767.1, read on the forward strand.
GAAAGGGCTTCCGAGAAGCTTCTTCGCTTGTAAACTGAAGAAGCTTCTTGGATGAGAGGTGAACATTCGAAAAACATTCGCTTTTCTTTCCCAGCTCCTTAGACTACGATGACCTGGATGACTGAGAACCTTCAAAGACCACTGGGGGAATAAATACACAAGGTGAGGAGGGCAAAGAGTTACACAAGGAAAGACCGAAGTGCAAAGCTGAAAGCAGCATAAGTGTTGCACACTTGGATTAAAATGAACTCAAACCAGTGTGGCTTTGTGAGTTCGCCTTTACTGTATCTGCAAATATATATATTGACATAGCACAACGTTACACACTTTTGTAGTCTCACATAACTCTTATAGGGGCACTGCCTTATGGTTAGTCTTTAAACTCAAATTGCTAATATTTCTTACAGTGCAACAATGAAATAAACATAAACAAAAGATACCAGTCTATATCTGCTGTGATTACAGCCCGGTACAGGTGTAAATCCACGAGGTTTCCGCACAAACTAATGAATTAGATCTAGCTGCTAATCGTTAGCGTCACGGCTAATTCACATCGCTACTGTTACGTTTCGGTGTTGTCAGTGTGTTGTTTTTGGCGTGACTGTTATGTGTTTCCTGTTTTACTTTGAAAGTCTGTGTTATCTTAGTGTTTTCAGTTTGCGTTTCCCTGTCTCGTCAGTTCTAATTTGCCCCAGCTGTGTTTCCCTCCTGTTGTCCATTTTCCTGATTGCTCCCTCTATGTATTTAAACCCTGTGTTTCAGTGTGTCATGGTCGCGATCTCCCCCGTGTTGTAAATAGTTTGGTGTTTTGTTGTAAATAAATAGTTTGTTGTAAATAGCTGTAAATAGATTTGTCGATACTTTCGTTTTGGGATTTTGGTGGTGAGCTTTAGTGGGGGTTTTTTTGTGTGTTTTTTTTTCTTTATTTTTATTTTTTTCGTGTTGCACTCCGGTTGCCTAGGCCGGGGTGTAACACTACCAATAACTTATATACCAATGACACATAGTGGGGATTAACGGCCAACTTTCCCACATTCTCTGCAACCCCGTGGACTCATCTGTAGATACATTTTAAGTTATTTACCATCTTGTATCTGCTTACCTGCAAATATATATATTGACACAGCACAACGTTACACACTTTTGCAGTCTCACACAACTCTTATAGGCGCACTGCCTTATGGGTAGTGGCTGGGCTTATTTACTCTCGCTAGAGCTGCTCATTTTAGGGGATACTCCCTCTTGTGGTGTAACAGAGGAATAACTACCCTTCCTGCACTATGTCATATTTGGAGACTGGGGCACACATTATTTTACCACAATCAAAGAAAATACAGATTTGAACAATCAGACCATTTAACTAACTATAATATTGTAACTAAAGATTATGGGGGGTGTCCTGTTTTGTCCACAATGTCTTTCTTGTCCTTACATAAGGAAACTAAACAAATTAACCGCAGACAATAAATAATCATTAGAACTCAATATCTTTAACAATGTGGCAAGTAACAATAAACGATAGGTGAAATATTGATAAGAATTCAAAGTTCAAAACAAAACTCTTGTCAAAACCCTCCAAAAATCACAAACCAGCAAAACTAAAAAAAATCTCCAGACCCAGGACCATGATGGTGTCAGTGCAGGTGAAATGTAACAACTTTGGAACCTTGAGTGGGAAAAGCAGAAAGAGAAAGAAAGGAAAACATACAGAGGGATGTATGAATGGTAAATTATGCATTACGGATACTATTGTTTGGTTCCTTACTATTTAAATTATCTACTTCTGTGACATGTTCTGTAGTGTTGCCAAGTGCTTCCTGATAACAATCCTTGACATTTAATGTTGTACCTTGAGATATAAGGTGACTGTTGTTGTTGTGATTTCATGCTAGATTAAAAAAAACGTTATGCAGGCTGAAGACACTTTCTTGGATAATTTGATCTTGCTTTGATTTTTGGAATTGGAAGTGAATAGCATGTGAAGCAGAGCATGTGGAGGGCAGGGAGTGGACCCACAATGCAGTATCCAGCACACAAGTGTAAAGTCAAAATCTCAGTGTGGCTTCTGGTAAGAGGGTAAAGCAAACACAAGCCAAATACGAGGGTAATCAGGACAGGAACAGACAAAAGGGAGGATGCAACAGAGAACCAAGGGGACATGGACAATAAATACACAGGAGGGAATTAGGGCACAGTGAACACACCTGGAAACACAGCTGAACAGAATCTGACTGATGGGACAAGGGAAGCAAGACCGAATATAACACACAAGACATGAGGGACTGTCAAAATAAAAGAGGAAGTGACTAACATGGAGACCAGGACTAAGATGCATTCACTTAACAAGACAGGGAACAAAGACAGCAACGGAGACATCGTTCAGAGAGACCAGACAGACGTGGGGACATGACTAGGGTAAACAAACACAGACACACTGGTGAGAGGACACAGAGATGTGACTAGGACAGACTGGACACAAAAGGAGAAGTAATCAAACAAGAAACCAAGAGCCATGAATAACAAACTCGGAGACTGGAACATAAATGACCTCAAACTTCCAGAGAAATAAAGAAGTCCACAACAGAAACTCAGAATACTGACCCAGGACCATGACAGTGTGAAACAGTGAGGAAAGCAAATAAGCCCTACATATAACCCTCACCACAGCTTGCCAAACTTGATCACCAAAGTGTCACACAGTTTGTTACAGACACAGCCATCCATCGCTAGAGCTCAAAGGAAAAGACTAAAGTGCAAAAATGGAATTCAGATATGTCCACATGATGTTTTCTCTGGTTTGGAGTAAATGCTGAAAGTTGATTTTATCCAACTTAAATGCAGATAAAAGGAAATATCTGCCTTTGATTGTCTGTTGAATGCTACGTCTCCATGCAAACACCTAGAAAACACAGACACACACACACACACACAATTTTCCTAACGAAAATCAGCAGCTCGCCATCACACGCATCTGCATCCTGTGCAATTTGTCACTGCCACATCTCATCCCACGATTGGCTGTTGCTAAGCAACCTGTGTGTCTCACAGACTATTTCCCATGATAAATTAGCTGGGTTGTTACTATGCCAACAGAATTTGTTACTTAATTAAACTGATTCGGATCACAGTTAGCTGGAGGGGAGAGAGGGGGAGAAAGATAGAAAGAGAGAGGCCAAGTAACACACACACACACACACACACACACACACACACACACACACACACACACACACACACACAGTGGGGCCAGGGAAGTGGGATGAGACAGAGAATCCACGGAGGAATGAGTGTTATTAGATGGGCTGAGATATTGAAATGGTCAGGCTTTGCAGACAAGGCCAACAAAAGAAAGGTGGAAAAGAAACAAAGCAAAACAGAAAAAAGGACCCATATGGAATTAACAGCCTGGTGTCTTCAGAGGTGACTCTCTTTTTCCTTTCTTCTCCAAAGACAGATGCTTTTTTTCCTATTATACTTTTATTAAAATGAGCTGGTGGCAGGTCAGGCTGGTGTAGATCTCCATTGCTGAAGTTCAGCTTGAGAGTTCTTTCCCAGAGACAAATGCAACGTCTTTTACTGATGTGAATAAATCAGATGTGTCACATATGACTCATCATTCAACTATCTGCCAAAGAACAACCTTGATCAGCTGCAAAGCTGATGAAGGGGCCTAGCTCCTAAGCTAGGCCCCTTCTGTTGATGCTGACGTTGTGTGGGAAATCACATCATGTAGCCTAGTGACATCACCAGAGGGGTTTGACCACTATGCAACAAAAAGACAAAAATGGCATAACAATTTGGGCATTGGAGTAAGACCAAACCCTGGGGAGCAGTGAGCATGTAATCTCCTAATTTGGAGCATCACAGTGTTACATCCCTGCCTGCTCATTGTATTCTCTCAGCCTCAACTATACCAGTAGGCATACACTTATTTCCATAACTTCCTGACAAAACCATTCTGTCCTACCCGATTGGGCCAATTTGTATCGGACACCTCTCCTGCATATAGATTGATGGGTTTAATCAGCGAATCAGAGAGAGCGCTCAGACATCAGTCAATGTCATGCAGGTCTGTCTTGCTTTCATTTGTAGTTCTACCCTTGTTTTTTCTCTTTCTCTGCCTTTTGGTCAGTCTTTGGTTCTCATTCCCTGTTCCATCCATCCTCATCCATACTTCTGGAGAACTCGGATACATTTCTACAGGAGTCATGCCATTGGCAAATCAATATGAACATATGAGTTCATATTGGTCACAGCCAAATATTCATTTTTGGACTTGGCATAAGAGTCGTAATGGGAAGCATGTTAACCACTGCCATGTTGGTGTTCTAGGGACAAAACTGACTATATTTGCCTAGATTACTAATTAGTGTTAAATAACAGTATAAATAAAATATCTACCATAAAACTGAAACACTGAAGACACAATGGGATGGTCTGTAGCACATAGCAATCCATGTTATTTGTCAGATAATTACATTAGAAATGCTCAAGAAGACTCCACTTATTGGAGTAATATACTGTCTTTCTGCTTGAATAGTGGTAATTCTTTGAACTGGGTCAAAAGTATAAGATGACAAAAAATAGAAAAATAAGTACAAGTTACTGTTAGTGTTGTCTGCATCCCATTTATACTTGTGGTCAGAAGTTTGCTCATCATGGGTATGAGTGTCATTGTCATTTTCTTTGTACTGTTCTTTTTGCAGGGTGCAATGATCGTACAATGCGGAACTTTAATAACTTATCCACATGGAACCAAAGTATGGATCCAGGCTCACATATAATATATAATAAGTGGCGTTGAACTTGACGAGGCCTATTCATTTTTCAGTAATTATTATTACTGACTATAAGCTGCTTCAACTTTCTCTTTGCCACCATAAAAAAGTGTTTGTTTGAGATCATTGAATTCAATGAAACCTTTATATATATATATAAGTGCATTTGTGTGTGTGTGTGTGTGTGTGTGTGTGTGTGTGTGTGTGTGTGTGTGTGTGCATGTTTGTGTGTGTGCATAGAAACAGTCATATACTGTACATGGCTGGGGCAGTAAGCTCAGCATTAGGACTGGAGATCACATTAGTATATTACACATTGAAGGGAGGACTTGTGTGATTGCCTTAGAGT
>NW_024583767.1:45242-50059 GCF_018398535.1 Haplochromis burtoni
GGCCAGAGACCAGTACATGGACGTGGACCTAGATGAGGATACAAGTACGGGAAGCAACGGTGAGGTTTCTCACAACTTTATTTGGTGACACAAAGAAACAAAAACACAGGGAAGTACTGCTTGAACAGATTTCAGATGTGTGGGGCTCTGTGAACAGAGGGAGAGGTTGATTAGCAATGGCTAAGGAAGGTGAGAGTGCAGATGTGGAGCCAGTTTGAGTTATGGCTTATGAGGCAGGTGGCGTGGTAACAGCAGGAGTCCGAGACCAGTGAGATGGCAAGGGAGATCCGAAAGGTGGTGACCAGCACCCAAGAGGCAAGCGAGGTGCAGGCAGAGCGAGTGGTGGATCCAGACACTACAAAGGCATAAGCAGAGTACGGTAATTTACACATAGAACTTAGTACAACGAGTAAAGATGGCCTGTTACTAACACGAGTTAGTTAGATAAACTGGCAAAGAAGAGAAGTCTATGCTGGTCTTAAATACTGCCTGTAGATTAACCAGGATCTGCAGCAGGTGACTGTGGCAGGTGCAGTGAGGAATGCTCCACCCAGGGGAGGAAACAGGGACATCACAGAAAAACACTGGCAACTCACTCAAATGTTTTCCATTGAACCCCCAAAGACTTACAATAACAGGGACGCATATGAGAAAAACTAACGCTAGAGACGGCGTGATACTGGAAGAGCATATTGGAGAAGGATGCAACACATAATGATGATCTTCAGTGGCTAGCGGACTAAGAACAGACCACAGCAACCTCACTGAATAGGGTCCAGGAACCATAACAGTGGCAGACATCCAAGAAAGAGTCTATAGTATTAAGAGCGGGACAACTTGAGGCCCTGACATTATCCAGACTAATGGATGAAACGCACCCAGAATGGCCAACTGGAGGCCGGACAGTCCTAATCTCCAAGGATCCCAAGAATGGACTACTCCCAAACAACTACTGACCACTGTGCCAAAATAAAACATGGGTGCACCTATCAGGCATCATAGCAGCTGATGAACAGGCACATGCCTCAATACATGAGCGGGGCCCAGAAAGGAATTGGCAACAACAGCAGAGGGGCAAAGCACCAGTTACTAGATAAATCAGTCTCTCGAGACTCAAAAACGAGACTGACCAACCTGTGCACCGCCTGGATTGACGAAAAGAAATCTAAAAGAAATCTATCTATGGATCCTGGAATGTCTGGAACTGTACAAGATCAACGGGATCCTAAGAACCTTCATCAGTAATTCAATGGTGATGTGGCAAACAACACTAGAGGCCAACTTAAATCTAACTGCACAAGTCACCATCAAGTTTGGGATGCTCAATCATGCTGTCACCACTGCACATACAATATGTCTGCAGGGATTTGTGTTGCTGAGTGGGGCTGGCCTGAGGTTGTAGCCTGAGGTTTATACTGTTAAATGATAATTCTGAGACACTGCATTGCAAGTCATTTTACAGAAAAATTAGAAAATAATCTAACAAGTAGTATAATGAATGACTTCCTCCTGGGCGGAATTAAATAACGAACCGCATTACATGAGTATAGACGTTAACACAGATCACGGTAAAGAGGGGAAATACCCACAGCATTCAATTAATTTACAAAAATGTCATGTCTGTGATATGCTGCTTTGTGATGGTGGTGACTCTCAAAGCAGAGCCAGTGAGAACCCAAGAGAACTGATAAGGAATCAAATCAACAAGTGATTTTGATAATGGAATTGGAATCACAAAATTTTTATCCACCCATCCCTGTGAATGGAGAGGGATAATCAGAACTGAAGAGATTTTCCTTCCAGAGGGCAACACTGCAGACTTTGAGGATACAAATATGTTGGAATCCAAATGGCAAATGGGAACCATGAAGAGGCAGATTAGTAAAGAGCAGTGTTGGGACTAACGCGTTATTAAGTAACGCGTTACAGTAACTACGTTATTATTGTGGTAACGAGCACGGTAACTAGTTATTATGCCAAAATCAGGAACGCGTTACTCGTTACTGGGATTTAGATAGGCTCGTTACTCGTTACTTCGTGTGGTGGCTATCGCGGAGCTTCCACAGATTCAGTAACATTAGCAAGTGGTGGAGGCAGCAGGTGGATGAAGGAAAAGGGACGCAGAAGGAAAAGAGACCCGAGGCGCGGGTCCAAGTGTGAACTGAACTTCAGGTAAGAAGTTATGACCTGCAGTCTCTCTGGGTCAGATATGAACCAAGTTTAGGTGGAGTTTATTTTCGTTATGCTGACTTTTTCCGTACTGCGTGCTAGCTAGCATGACGGAGTTTCTATACAGCTGGGTGGTGCTATGAAGTTAATGATGTTGAACTTTATTTTGTTCATAAGTTATTAGAGTTGCCAACCGTCCCGTCTGGTATTCAGAGAAAATATTACGCGTTTCTTATTGAGGTGAAAAGGAACAGTTTGTCCCGTAATTCAGCTACAATGAAAAAGGCACAAAGCTGGAGTTATTCTGTGTCTTTGCTGCACAGCTGCCTCTTCTTCTCTCATTCTCCCCCCTCCCTCTCCTGTTTCTACTTCAATCATGAAACTGATCAATGATCAGCTGATCGGCTCTCTTGTTTGTTTATCGCTCACTTTGCGCCAGAAAGAGGAAACCAGCGGATGTCGCGCTAAACAACAGCAGCACGTTTAAGCTTGATCAGCTGTTGTTAGAATTTATTTAATATTAATTTCTAGTATCAGCTGATGTTTGCTGGAGCCACAGCTGTAAAGCTGCTGGTCATGATATGGTTTGGTCTGGTGAGAGGGAAACATGAAGATGAAACCAGGAGATGTCCTTACTGGATCATCAGAGCTGAACAGGTGATGGAGAAACAGGTTTACCTTTTAGGTGACATGGATGAGTTGAAGGGAAGTTATGAACTGTTTCTGAGAGACAAATAACACCAGGATCCTTTTTTAGGTAGCTGACAGCTGGTAACTGTGCAGGGGCGGGTCTAGCAAAGTGTTGCCAGGGGGGCAGGTAGGGCATTAACAGGGAGAGGGGGGCACAAAGAAATACTTTTCTTTCTTATTCTCATTTAAAATGTCTAGCTTTTAAAAAATAATTATCTGAATCTTACAACAAACGATTGATAGATTGATGCATATATACCATCAGAACAGTGAACATCACTGTCACAACAGTGTTTATTTTCATTCAAAGGCTTTATGATTTTTCCTATAATGGTGGGCCGGTCTCTAGTCAAAATGCCCGGGCATTTTCTGTCCCAGTCCAGCCCTGTATGCAGCTCATCTGCAGTCTGGTGTTACCTACATCTTCCTATTCAGAAGGCAGAATTTCCGAGTTCTGAGTACAATCGAAAGCACCACGACTGCAGTTTTTGTGTTGGATGTAAAAGGCGCACATGACGCTGTGACGTAGGCTAGAATCATGGCAGCAGTCAATGACGGTCCAGGCGTGGGATTTCTCTCGTGGAAATGTGCACATTATCTTTTCCTTTCTATTGGTAGGTGGCACAGTGCACTGTGGCAAGTAAGCAAGCTAGAAGACTGGCAAAGTTATGGAAGCAACACATTAACAAGAGAATTCTGAGTAAAACCAAAGTTACTTTCCCTAGTAACTAGTTACTTTGAAAGTAACGAGTAACTTGAAGTAACTGAGTTACTTTTGAGAGAAGTAACTAGTAATGTAACTAAGTTACTAATTTAAAGTAACTTACCCAACACTGGTAAAGAGTAAGGCTCGTCCTGTCAGCTGAATGGGAGGAACAAGATACAGTTTAAGTTCACCCACAGCTACCCACTATGGGCCTGCACAGACATGTTTGCTGGGAACTGTTTTTTTAATAGAAACATGATAAGTGCTTTGCCTTCAGGACCACTTTTCTTGTGTGTTTTATACTCTATGAACCCAAACTTAACAATCCAGGATGGCATGGCATGTAAACATGTCTAAAATTGTGAAACTTGTATTTGTGACTCGCTAAATAAGCATCACACACAGAGTCCTGACCAGGCTTTATCCATAAACATGTTGCAGCAGTGTTTCGTTTCCCTTTGCTTTTCTGATTTTACTATTACAACACAGTCAAAATGGGAACAACATAACAAAAATTTGACTTCTAAGGAAAACAGCATTACAGGGGGCTAATTTCTAGCTAGGCTAGCTTTTGGTAATAGGTCTCACAGAAAGGGCAATGCATAGGAACACACAAGAACTGTGCTATTGTCACCAATGCTGTGGTTTACACCATGTGGTTGCTTTGAAGTGGACTGTTAGGTTTCACAAGTAGAAAGCAGCCCACATATCATATTATCAGGTGCAAAAGCTTGGTGTGGTTCATGCTAAACGGAGTTTGTATGGATGCTTCCAAAAAGTGCTGGAAGCTGTGTCAGCAAATATCTGCAGTGAATTATTAAATAAAAATCACACTGAAGAGAACAGAAACGTTCTACAACAAAAAAACAACAGATGAAGAGTCAAAGTAAAGGCTTTGCTACTGTGCGTCTGTCCAGTATGTCCCTGTTAAACTATAAGCTGGATTGGAATTCAATGGTGAATGGATTTTGTGCGTCCATTTTCCTCCAGACACAAACACATTTGATTTGAAATTTTGAACATTTAGAAATTACGCCATAAAACTGCGTCAAAAATTAGGGCAGAACCAGCCTGGCAAATCCAGGTTGGCTTTCAGAAATGTGGCAAGTACAAAAAAGAAAATCATAGTTTGTCATTTTTAGTTTGTTGTTTTCCGTTGTTAATGTTGTTTTACATTATATAACTACTTAAAGATGAAGACTTTATTAAATATTTTAAAAAAGAGTGGACTTCATATTTGGACTATAATGAC
>NW_024583768.1:0-14967 GCF_018398535.1 Haplochromis burtoni
ATGTATTCCGTTACTCCCCAACACTGGTAATCTCTGACAGACCGCCTATTTGCTGAGAGAAAGATTCAAACAGAACAAGCTCATGACGAGTCAAGAACTCCAAATAATCCAGATTTAGTGGTTGTTGGTTTAAAGCAGCTTCCAGTTTAGAGAGGAGTCTATGCATCATTTGCTGTCTCAGTATGTCCTGTTAAAAGCAGCAAAGAACATGGACAAGTAATTAGAAAAATACAATGAAATGATGTATCTCAGACAAAAATAAACAACCCATAAAACAAACTACATGAGGTACATCATTTTTCAAGTTTGCATAGTTTGCAAATTAGCTAACGTCAGTTATCAAGCGAATAATAATGTACAAAATGATTTTATATTACTTACATGTGGCCGGGACATGCTGTTTTCGTGCTGCTGTTCAGTATTCGACGACATAAAAGAGAGCTACTCAAATATAATTTGGAAAAATGAGTCAGATGGCATGGTTGTATGATGCAACTACATTATACTACACCAACAATAGTCTTAAAAAATAATATATTTTAAAATAAAATAATTAAAAATATTATCCGCAAATTGGGGTTTAATAGAGTTTAGCTGGATTTAGCTACATTTCGGACAGTGTTTCCGGAATGCAGTAGCTAGCGAGCTGATTGGAGACCGTAAGAGCCAATCAGAATTTTTGAAACCAAGTCTGTGATTGGTTGGTTTTGTGGCACACTTATAACGGTGTACAGAGAGTTGAGCGTACAAAGCAGAGAATGTTGTGAGCGCAAGCAACACATTGCGAGCAAGCGCAAATGAAAAAACTGAGCGAGAGGGGGTGCTATTGTGTGTGTATATGGATAAGCGCAAACACTGAAATATGTTTTTTGCACGCAGCAATGAATTTTGTTCACTCAAATTCAGCTTTTGTACGCTCAAAATAAATTTCTCCTCAAAATGCAACACTTGCACCTGCAATTTTTTTTTACGTGCGCTCAATTTTTTTTTACGTGCGCTCAGAATAGTGGCACAAAAATAACGCCATAGTGGTGGCAGCATGAAGTCCGCAGGAGGCTGGCAGAGTTTGCAAAACTACAGACATTCTATACTTAAGTAGAAGAATAGAATAGAATAGAATTGAGTAGCTCTTTATTGTCATTGTTACAGTTTAGCATCTCTCCATGTGTGTGAAGTACACAATAGCATAAGTATTTACACTACAACACAGACAAATTTACATTTACACAAGAAAGATATGTACAAGCTATACATACACCTGCATACATACGGATACACCCATGCATACACACACGCACATACATACATACACACACATACACATTGAGTGTGTGTGTGTGTGTGGTGGGGGGGGGGGTAAATAGTGTTACAGTAAATACAGTTTAAAGAGGTAGGAATGTTGGTTTCATTATATACAGTTTATAAATAAGGTGTAATGCCCATGGCACACCTCCAATCAGGGTGGAGGTAGGGTATGTTTGACAGACTTCTATTGAGTCTGTTTGTCTTCATCTTGATGGACCTGTAGCGTTTACCGGGGGGGGGTTACGGGTCTGCCAGTATAAATGTCTCTGAGGGGGATTACTCAGGGTTCGTACGGGTGCTTGAGATCCTTAAAAATGCTTGAATTTTAATGTTGTCTTTTCAAGGTTTGAAGTGCTTGAATTTCAGATGTGGTGCTTAAAACTGCTTGAAAGTGTAACTGTATTTCATTCAACACAAATAACTATCTGATTGAATAGTGTTCTTATCAGATAGAGAAATAAAATGAGTCCCAAAATGTACAAGCAAAATTTCCCCGCCTGGGGTGCCTTGCGCCTCTGTCTGTTTCAACATGTGACCCCGCCCCTCCCTTGGACAGTCGGTGATGAGTGCACTAACATACCTGTAGGTTGCTGTTTTAATGAGTGTTTGATGGAAAACGACAATGGCGGAGTTTGCGCTCTCTAGTCATATGATAGGTGAGTCCTAGTAAATAATTTTCCAGTACGTGTACGTTACACATGCTATTTTTTCAAAATTATGATTATTATTTTGCTGGCTATTAAACTCGCTGGAGAAATGATTGAAATCCACTGAGTGTGGCAGCAGCACTATTATGGAATATGCTGTGAACTTAGCTAACATTCCTTAGCAGTAATATGAGTTAATTTACTCAAGTGAAAGCTTTAAACATTAGCCCGGTACATAACTAGCCAACTTAAGGCTTTCTGATTAACCCTCTGGGGTCGATGGACCCAGAGTCTCCATTTCAACTTGGGTGGAACGTGCGGACTTCAAACCATATACCAGGTTTTAAATTGTGTTGATAGGCCACGTAAAACCAATGTTTGTTTGTTTTTTAATAAAACAGTGGCATTTACTCTGGGAAGAAACGGTAAAAACTGCGTTTTCTAGGGAGAGCGCTAGCAAACACGCTTTGCTTGTGAGTGAAAAACGAAAAAGAAAAAACACTCCTTCCCTATTGGTCGAAAAATGTACCATGTCGACCAATCAAAAAATGATATGGCAACATGTGGCATTTGGTTGTTTGGGAAGAGGGGGAAGTTTTAGGAGTGATCAGCGATAGTGAGTGAGTGAGCAAAAGAGAGAGAGTTTTGGTATGTGAGAGATTTGTGACGTTTACCGTGTTTGGAGTCTCAAGTTAGTGTGTTTTCTAGTGTAGTTAGTGTGTAGTGTAGTCGTTGTTTTGTTTTGTTTTGTGTGTCAGTTCTACTAGTGAATGTCACAGTTGCTGCAAAAAAGCCACCAAAGGCAAATTGCAGTGTAAACACTGTCCTCACATGGAAAACAGGAGTGACACACCTGCTGTCAGACCTGCAGGATTTATCCCTGTGCTGTTCTCATCTGTGTTATAGTGGACACAAACTATTTTTTGGAGTTGCATAAATAATTTGTGTGCCTTCTTATTTGATGCAGCACACCTGATTGTTCTGTAAATAGTTTGAAATGGTTATATAAAAAACGTCTGAGCCTTGGCTGCATTTTTAGGTAAATAGTACCATATAACTTTGTTGTTGCAAAACTTGTGCATATTTTTTTAAAATGTACAATTTCTATTTGCATTTCAAGTTATGAAAATGATTCGGTAAACATGTTTGTGGTTTTTACAGTCAAAAATATCACTTTTCTACTCCAAATTTTGTCTGAATTTAGATAAATTGTGTATGTATGTAAAGTATGTCCAAATGAGAAAATAAGAGATTGGGAAGATAAACAGTTTTTAAAGGTGAAATATAGAGGCCAAATCAAAAGTAGTCAAAAACGGCCAATTATACCCTGGACCCCAGAGGGTTAGAGGCTGAAAGCAAAGTTGTCACCAAATACTGTTTATATTTGTGTGTATTGCTGCACTTTAAAGTGTTAACTTGGTGCCTTTGGGTGAAATAGTGGTAATATGAGGGACCGATCATATGGTCACAAAGAATAGCCACTTGTTTCTGTGCTACCAAAGTTCCCCGGCTTTCATTCAAAATGTGTTTATCCTCAGCACCTACACATTAAACTACTTAAACATTATTGTAAACGACCACGGCAGACCCAGTGGCATTTTAATCCTTCTTTATTAATACTTGACGGTTGCTGTCCACAATACACACAAAGCTGCAGCTCTCCCGCTGCCAGCTCAACGTACCAACCACAACAACCACACACAGGACCCACTACAGTATTTAAGTAGGCGGGGCATGATTGCGGATGCCATGCAGGTGCGTCTGCCGTCACTGCACGGCACCGCAAGCCACGCCCCGCCACATACCCCCATGGCCCCACTGAGGCCGGGGAGCCATCCGGCCAAACCTACTCCCCTCCCCCCGCGAGCGGGAGAGAGACCGTTGGCATCCCCAGCTCCAGGTCCAGCGACAGGGGGGTGTGAGTTCAGGTGGTCGCACGCTCCAGCGGCGCTGGCAAAGCTGGTCCGGAGGTCAGTCGCGTGGCAGGTGGTCACGGCTCACAGGTGACTGGGCCGACCTAAGATCAATTGGTGCGCCGGCCTCTGGTGGAGATGAGGCCGGTCTGGCGAGCACGCCGCCCTCAGACTTGGCGGGGCCGTCACACAGCTAGCCCTCCAGCCGAGCAGGCTCCCTTGGCACAGGGACCTCGGACTCCTCCGCCGCCGCCGCTCCCGGCTGAAGCAGCCCCTCACGCGGCACCTCCTCCGCCGCCACTCCCGGCTCGAGCAGCTCCTCCACCTTCTCATCCTCCTCCTCACCGGGCAGGTGCGGACCCTCGCGCACCTCCTCGACCACCGGCACGCGCAGACCTTCGCGCGCCTCCTCGAACACCGGCACGCGTACTCTCCCCACGCTGACCTCCGGCTCGGGCTGGGCAGGTGGGTGAGCTGGTGGTGGGCCCAGCAGTTACTCCACATCCCTCCTCCAGGGAGCAGGAATGGGCGCAGGCCCCTGCCGGGTAATTGCAAGGAGGTATTTCTGTAGTCTATTGATACTAGATAGTGGAAAAGGGGTAAGGTAAGGTCGGCCGAGATGTGGACTCCAAGGAACTTAAAGATTTCTACCCTTTCTACCTCCTCCCCACCAATGTAGAGGGTAGAGTGCTCAGATTGCTTTGTTCTTCTGAAGTTGATTACCATCTCCTTGGTCTTGGCTGTGTTCAGATACAGGTTGTTGTTTTCAGACCATTGCTTCAGATGCTGAACCTCTTCTCTGTAGGCTGATTCATTGTTGTTGTCGATCAGTCATATGATGGTGGTGTCAAAAGCAAATTTTATAATGATGATACTGGTGTGGATTTGAGAACAGGCATGGGTGAAAATTGAGTATAAGAGGGGACTGAGGACACACCCCTGTAGGATACTTACATTCAGAATGAAGGTGGAGGCGGTGTGTGCTCCCATTCTGAGTACAAATAGTTCTATTAAAAATACTCCAGTAAAAGCTGAAGTACTGATTCAACTTCTTAAGTAAAAGTAAAAAACCACAGGCAGTTAAATGTACTTAAAGTAAGAAAGTAAAAATGAGCTTTTTGGAGTAGGTTTCTATTTCTGTGCAAAGCTAAGTGAACCTTGTGCTATATTAACATAATGATAAATTATATCAGTGATGGGGATACAAACTTTAGACTTTTCAAGACATGTTGAGGAGGTAATTTAGCCATTTAAATCAGCTGTGTTGGATCACGGACACATCTAAAACCTGCAGGACACCAGCCCTTGAGGCCGGTGTTGGACACCCCTGGTTTATGCTGTCTTTTGTCTAGATGGTACAAAGCTGGTATGAAGGTGGAATCTAAGTATCTTCAGCTAAAAATCATTAGAATCTTTGCGACACTTGATGTAACCTAACTCCCACCATGAAACCACAGCCACTGTGTGCCAGTCACACACTGTTCTTTACTATAAACCCATCAAGGTACAACAAACTAACCAGTTTATCCTTTTATTTAGTATTTTCATCCAGCCTTTAAATAGCAGTCAGTCTACCTCAGTTTGAGTTACAACAAGTTTGCACAATATGAAAACAGTAATTCCTTGTTTTTGGGTTATATTTACCTTGTTCTCCTCTCGTTTCATGCAGTCATGCCATATTTCCATACCACACTTACCTTCCTTGCTCACCTCTGGACGGTGATCTCAAACTAAGGTTTTCTTCCAGTCTTGCACCACACTTCTCAGGATTTGCAACTACTCACCAACTTTGCCTGCCTGTCCTCCTATCCAATGGCTCCGCTAACAAAATGGAACTTAGGTTGGATATTGCCTTTGCCCGGACATTCATTTGGAAAGAATCCCCTTCTCTTAACTCAATCGCGTGCAAACCCAAGTAAGCCACAGTCCACACCAGTATTGCTCTGCCTTGTTCCAAATTGCTCAGGTCAGTAATATCCCTCTCCTCTGTTTCAGTGCCTTTGTCCTCTGAGGCTTGCCATTATGCACAGACACCCCCCATGGCAGTTCCTATGCTCACTGATTCATGTCATTGTAAAGAAAAAAATTTGTAAAATCCTATTTTGCCTCCATTATTGTGTCTTGCACTTGGGTCCACACTGCAATCCAGCCACCTGGCCATGACACAGACCAAATAACTGATTTAAAAAACATGAGAACTTGCATGGATGCTTCAAATTTCCAGTTTATCAAATACCACTGAGCAGTTCTTATTTTTAAATCTAACTTCTCTTTTTCTTTCTTATCCTTTCTCTCTCTCTGAGTGAAGTTAGCTCTCTTTCTTTCCCTGTGAAATACAGCAGCTGGAATTTTAGCAACACACTGTGAGACAGACTGCACACAGTTTGTGTGTTTGCTGATGTTTGTTGTGCTGATAGAAATACTGCATTTGAAATAACCTCCCACTTAAAAAAGTAACTCTCTTTATGCTCACTCCTCTTCAGTAGGGCTAGCTAGATGCTGAACTTACAACTTATGGACACCTGCCATTCCAGTATTGTGGCAAAAACAAACAAACAAACAAAAGAACACAGTCCCACTTTTCACAACTGACTTTGGTGCACATTATCTCTTTTTATGCAACATCCTATTGTGATAAACAAATGGGAGTGCCATTCATGTTTTACTGTTTAGGCTCAGAACAGTTTGATGTATCAAGACTCACATTGACAAAATAACTCGACTGAAATGTGTCAAATTAAAAGTAATGAGCCTTTTTTTTTTAAATGTAAGGATTAGAAAGTACAGAGATTTGTTTAAAAATGTAAGGAGTAAAAGTAGTCAGAAAAACTACTCAAGTAAAGTACAGTGTAAAGTACCAGGACCCAACACACCATTCTTCAAGTTTTTATTGATTTTGCACACATAACTTTCAAGGTTCAGCACCTACAACAACCAACTTTTCAGCTGGCTGCACACACCTCACTATAAGAAGGAAAAACCTCATTCGATCATCTCCACCTGTCCCTCCAGCCTCCCTGGCACCGCCCCTTGAGCTCACTGCACTGACCCGTCCTTTCAGCTGAGCCAGAGACCACACCTCCGCCACATACAGATACCTGAAAACTAAGTACAGTAACAAAGTATTTGTACTTTGTTACGTCTCAAATCTGAAGGCTAGACAGGTTCAGCTGTACCCCGAGCCTATGAAATGAGCCTATGCTTTTGATAAAGCATATAGTTAGAGCTGGACCAGAAGACCCTGAATGCTCCGTTGGTTATGCTGCAATAAGTGTAGGCTGCTGGGGGATTCCCAGGATGCACTGAGTACTTCTTCTTCAGTCATCTTTTTTATTTGCTATGTGTTTATACAGCTCTCCGCTTTTAATTATTAGTTGCTATTAACTCCCTAGCTCTCTTCCACAGTGTGTCTTTGTCCAATCTTCCTCTCCCAGCCCCAATCAGTCATAACAGATGGCTGCCCTTTCCCGAGCCTGGTTCTGCTGGAGGCTTTTTCATGTTATAAGGTAGTTTTTCCTTCCCAATGTCACCAAAGCACTTGGTTATATGGGGTCATATGATTGTTGGAGTTTTTACTGTTTCCTTTGTATTATTATAAGGTCTTTACCTTACAATATAAAGCACCTTGAGATCACTGTTATGATTTGGTGGTACATAAATAAAACTGAATTAAATTGAACTGAATTGAATATAATTGAATTAATAAGACCTCAATGAGACTTTCACAATGAAAATTGTTGTACATGAATTATAAATGCTTTCTCAATGTACATATTGCATGGTGGTGGAACTACAAGAATATTCATTGTGCCTTTATAGCAGATGATAAATGTAAAACTTGATAGTAACAACATACAAAAAGTAAACTCAGTTCTTTTGAGACCTAATTTTTTCACAGTATTGCCTAAGTCTGCCATACAAAAGCAACCTCAACTGAAAAGTATTTTAGGCCCTGCCCCTACTCTTTCAATTTCCCTAATGGGTGGTGTGAAAGAATTACCAACACTGCATGCAAATAAAAAGGAATAGCAAAGCAATAAAACCTAATCACTAGGCTCAGGAATCAGGAAGCTGTCATGTGGTCATATTTGCTAACTATTTTTTTCTTACTTATTTTGGTGTATTCCTTTTCTTCTGCTTCATGTTCTTCTCTGTTTCCCTCCTCCTGTCAGTTACTTGGAAAGTTTCATTTGAATGGGATGCACAAGACTGGAGATGTGATTTTAGGAGGACTATTTCAAGTCCACTTTTTTTCAAGCATTCAGGACCTGTCTTTTACCTCACAGTCACAGCAGTCTGTTTGCCATGGGTAAGTCTGGGATGTATATCTGGAGAACAAAAAAGAAGAAGAACAAAAAACAAACAAACAGTGAAATCAATGGAAGGGAAATATGAATAATGTAATTTATATCTCTAAATTACACTAAAAAATACTAATGTTAAAAGATGCACATATCATATTCTTTATTTATTTTTTTCATTAAATATTACTATAATTACTTCTATTAAGTTATTTAGTCAGTATTTACAGAATCTATATTTTTGTAATATGTTTTCCAAGTTTGCTATATTTTTAATAGTAATCTTTCTTGTTTCTTAGTTTTGATGTCTTAGGATTTAGGCAGGCACAAACCATGGCCTTTGCTATTGATGAGATCAACAGAAACTCCAACCTGCTACCTAATGTGACTCTGGGATACACTCTTTATGACAACTGCCTTGAACTTGGAATTGGATTCCGTGCAGCACTGTCATTAGTCAGTGGTCAAGAGGAGAAAATTATATTAAATAATAAATGTGCTGGAAATCCTCCAGTCATAGGGATTGTTGGTGATTCTTCCTCTACACGTTCTATTGCTATCTCCACTGTCTTAGGTTTGTACAGAGTGCCAATGGTAAGTTTTCTACTCGTCTATGTAATAGTTCTTCTATTATTTAGATTTTATTGCAAATTTAATGTCACTTTTAAAAACACACTGCAATAACAACTGACAAAGCTAAAGAAAACAAAGGCTTTTAGTAGTTCTAAAATATTCAGTCTGTATCTTTCACAGGTGAGTTATTTTGCCACATGTTCCTGCCTGAGTGACCGTCAAAAGTATCCATCCTTCTTTAGGACGATCCCAAGTGATGCTTTCCAGGTGAAAATATATCAGAAAAATTAAAATAGAAAGACTAAAGTGATTTTCAAGAAGAAAATTCCCATCTAACAACATAATACATAACAACATAAACATATTAAAATCATATTTTGTGTATATACAGCTATATTCTGTTTTGTTCTTGTATAGAGAACATAGCTAAATTGCTGTCAGTGGTGATGACCAAATACTGATATAAGTAAATGAATTTAATATATTTTCACTTAGGTACGTGCTATTATTCAGATCCTAAAACACTTTGGCTGGACTTGGGCAGGTCTGCTGATCAGTGATGATGATTATGGACTTCACGCAGCCAGAGCCTTTCAATCTGAGCTGAGTCTGTCAGGTGAAGGTTGCCTGGCCTATGTTGAAGTTTTGCCCTGGGACACAGACACAGATGAAATAAGGAGGATAGTGGATGTGATTAAAAAATCCACAGCTCGTGTGGTCATTGTCTTTGCGCATGAGAGTCATATGATCAATCTTATGGAAGAGGTTCTGATTTTAAAACAATTTTGTTTTTACAAGTTACAAAAATCATGTATAATATCTTTGAACAAGTACAGATAAATAATCCTCTAAAGCTAGTCTAGGAGATAAGCAATTACTTTACTGTCATTGTAATGACATTAATAAATCTACAACTTACAATTTCACTTTATAAATTTGTTGTAATACAAATCACAGGTAGTGGCACACAATTTAATAGGGTTGCAGTGGATTGCCAGTGAAGCCTGGACAGCAGCTGCTGTTCTACAAATACCTCAACTTATGCCATACCTGGGTGGTACACTGGGTATTGCAATTCGTCGAGGAGAAATACAAGGGCTCAGGGAATTCCTGTTACAAGTACGTCCCAATCTACCCCACAGCACTAGCTACGGAAGAAGTATGGTAAGGGAACCCTTTACTGTGTGTACTTGCAAGAATTATATATTTTCATAATATATTTTAATTATTTGTGACAAACTGTTTTAAATATATTTCAGGTTACTCAGTTTTGGGAATTTACATTTCAGTGCAGATTTGCACCACCTCCAACAGGTTGGCTGGAAGGTGGTGGAGCAATATGCACTGGACAGGAAGATCTAGAAAATGCAGACACTGAATTCTTGGAAATTTCGAACCTCCGGCCTGAGTACAATGTGTACAAAGCTGTATATGCTCTGGCGTATTCCCTTGATGATATGCTACAGTGCAAGCCAGGAAGAGGGTCTTTCAGTGGGGACAGCTGTGCCACTCTGCAGTCACTGGAGCCTTGGCAGGTGTGATATCAGTTTACACTCCACCGATGACCTAATTCTTTTACTCTATAATTACTTTCAGAACAGAATTTTACACTGCAGGATTCAGTACAATGCCATGAGAAAAACTCTGCTGAAAATAGCTAAATGAATTTTCTGTACTCAGGACTGAAAGTAATGTTTAATGTCTTTAATTAATTAATAATAATAATTAACATATATAAATATACAAAAATTTTAGTGAAGTGACTTGTTTGATTTCGAGTCAGAATGTAACGAGTTCATATATACAAGTATAATAGATCTTATTTGATTATTAAGTAGCAGTTCCACACAAAATTAATGAATTTAATATACATTCCTTTGTAACAGCTTGTTTATCACTTGGAAAGGGTGAACTTCACCACTTCATTTGGTGATCAAGTGTCATTTGATGAGAATGGCGATGCATTACCAATTTACGATGTGATGAACTGGTTGTGGCTCCCTGATGGAAGCACTGAAGTTCAGAATGTGGGTGAGGTTAAGAGGTCAACTTTCAAAGGTGAAGAACTCATACTTGATGAAGACAAAATATTCTGGAATTTTGAATCCAAAAAGGTTATATATAGTTTTTGTAGACTTATACTGTACATGTGACAAAAGTAAAATAACATTGTAAGATGTAAGATGTAATTTTTTTCATGTAGCCACCTCGATCAGTATGTAGTGAGAACTGTCCTCCTGGTGCCCACATGGTGAGAAGGAAGGGGGAACCCGAATGCTGCTTTGACTGCATCCCTTGTTCTGAGGGAAAAATCACTAACACGAGCGGTACGTTTTATTCTTTCTGCATGATATATTTAATTTCATTATTATGAAAAATAATATGCATTTCATCAATGTTCCCTTTTGTATCAGACTCCTTGGAGTGTACCAGTTGTCCAGAGGATTTTTGGTCAAACCCCAACCGTGACCACTGTATTCCAAAGCAGACAGAATTTCTCTCCTACCATGAGCCTCTGGGTATTTGCTTGACAGCAACCTCATTACTGGGCACATTTGTATGTGCTGTTGTTCTAGGGATCTTCATCTACCATCGCAGAACACCCATAGTGCGTGCCAACAATTCAGAACTTAGTTTCCAGCTATTGCTGTCACTTAAAATGTGTTTCCTGTGTTCACTGCTGTTCATTGGACGACCCAGGCTTTGGACATGCCAACTTAGACATGCAGCATTTGGGATCAGCTTTGTGCTTTGTGTCTCATGCATCCTGGTGAAAACCATGGTTGTTCTGGCTGTGTTCAAAGCCTCCAAGCCAGGAGGGGGAACCAGTCTGAAGTGGTTTGGTGCTATGCAGCAGAGAGGAACAGTTCTGTTTCTTACATCTATTCAGGCAGCCATTTGCACTACCTGGCTTGTCTCTTCCTCTCCAGCTCCACATAAAAATACCCAATACCACAATGATAAGATAGTGTATGAGTGTGCAGTTGGGTCCACTGTTGGTTTTGCAGTGTTATTGGGTTATATTGGCATGCTGGCCTTCCTCAGTTTTCTAATTGCATTCCTGGTAAGGAATCTCCCCGACAGTTTTAATGAGGCCAAGCTCATCACATTCAGCATGCTGATCTTCTGTGCTGTGTGGGTGGCCTTTGTTCCTGCTTATATCAGCTCACCAGGAAAACTTGCAGATGCAGTGGAGGTATTTGCCATCTTGGCTTCAAGTTTTGGACTCTTGATCACACTGTTTGGACCCAAATGTTACATAATCCTGTTGAGACCAGAGATGAACACAAAGAAAGCTGTTATGGGTCGTGGCATTGAGTCATAAAAAGTTCACTAATTTCAAAAGAAAGAAATTACAGAAAAAAAATGTGTATTTAAATCAATTTTATATTTCTTTTAAATCTTGGTGCTGGTGTCACATGATTGCAAATGTACAAATATTGTGATTCATTCTACTTTCATTTATTTTTTTTAGATGCAGCTAAAGTACACACTAATCTTACTCCTAATATGTAATTACCTACTCGTTGATGCTTACTCGTGAAATTTAACCCCAATTGAAACATACAGATTGTTGATTTTTTTGTTTATTTAATTAAAAAAAAAATTGTTCCCATGAATCTACATTGAGTAGTGTTCAATTACATCATCCAAACAATTTCTGC
The DNA here is from genome assembly GCF_018398535.1 of Haplochromis burtoni. Taxonomy (NCBI): domain Eukaryota; kingdom Metazoa; phylum Chordata; class Actinopteri; order Cichliformes; family Cichlidae; genus Haplochromis; species Haplochromis burtoni. The sequence goes on from NW_024583768.1 coordinate 12,405, forward strand.
ATCCCCATTAACTTTGAATCAATCCATTAAAAATACATAGGAGGTGGATCTTCCCCCTTCACCAGCTTGAATAAAGTGGATATCGTGTTTCACCTAATTGCATTTTATGTAAATAAAGAGAGTGGGCACACACATAAGCACAATTTTTTTTTTGACACATTTGAACAGATATTTTTTGATAAACTGCAAAGGTATGCGCTTAGAGAGGTGGCATTCGACTGGGTAAAGAGGTATTTAATAAACAAGTGACAACTTCTGAATCAAACCAATGTTCAATTATCAAAATTTTTGAGCAATGGTTTTCCCACAGAGTTCCATCTGCGTGAATATTGGGCCCAAATCTCATGATCTTTTGTAAATGTGATGATAAATAACGTTAAAATGGAGACTATACCAGATTACATTTTTTTATTATTTTGTAGACTACAAAATCAACTGGAAACTTAAAATAAAATATGTGCAATCAGATGTATCTAGAAGTATTTGTTAAATCATTTAAATCATAAAGCACTTCATATACTGCATGACACAGGAGCCAAGGGGACACAAGAGCGTACACATGAAAGCACAACACAACAACGACGCGACACAGAAGACATGACACTCAGGGGAAACATGGCATGACACATAGGGAGGGAAACATGGGAACAGCAGAGGGAAAGAAGACACAAGGGCTGACACAAACACACTGAAACACAGACACACAGCGAGGGACACACAGTAAAGACACAAGGAGAGTCTAAATGTACAATAAAATAGAATAAACTACTAAATGAATCTTAAATAATAAACCAGAATACAAAAAGACAACCAAACATCAGAAGTTCAAAAAGCTGGGTTACAATGTCCCAGAACCATGACAACCTTGCAATATAAAGTGCCTTGAGTTGACTGTTTGTTGGTGCTGTATAAATAAAGCAGATTTTAACTGAGTTGAACAGAATTGAATTGAAAATTGAATTAAAAATCAACTGTGAATAAACATTTGCATCATTTAACTTGTAATGCTGTGTGTGCTGGGTCATTTGTCAAAGACAGTGTTGGGAAGGTTACTTTTAAAATGTATTCTACTACAGATTACAGAATACATGCCCCAAAATGTATTTTGTAACGTATTCCGTTACGTTATTCAATGAGAGTAACGCATTCTGAATACTTTGGCTTACTTTACCAACTAGATTTTTAAATCTTAATATAAAATGAGTAACAGTAGGGTGGACATTAGGTAAGGCTGCACTTTTTGCATATAAAAGACAAATTTGTACACTTCCAACTCCCTTCTGTGTCCAGTCTTGTCGCTGTGTTTTCTCCCAAGCCTGTCCCAAGCATATAGTTAGGGTCTGCTGGGAGCATCTGGCAGTAATGGCCCTTTACAAGATCTTTAATCCCTACCTCCAGCAAAATTTCAACAATCTTGATCTTGATCAACAATCTTCCATGCCTCCATTATTGAAGTTGCTTCACTAAGCTGTAGCTCCAAGTTAGTTGGTAGGTACCAACTAACTGTCCACTATCCATCGATAGTGGAAAGTGGAAAAAAAAGGTGAAGGGCTTTGAGAGCTTGTTTGATATTGTCAGCAAGTCAGACTCATTCTTAATAGGGTTTGGACTTTGCCAGGGACACAGATTTGTATGGACCAGGAAGAAGGTTCTTGCTTTGGTTATTTCAGGCTTTTGTTTCTACTTTCTGCAGATGGTGTGGTTCTGTTGGCCTCATTAGGTTGTGGTCTCAGCTCATACTGGGATGGTTGTCAGCATTGCAGCAAAATTTGAAGTGGAAAGAATGAGAATCAACTACTCCAAGTTAGAGGCAATGGTTTTCAGCTGACAAACCCTGAAGTGCCCAATCTAAGTAAGGGACAAGTTGCTGCCAAAAGTGGAGGAGTTTAATATCTTGGGGTCTTGTTCAAGAGTGTGGACTCACCCTGTCTCTCACTAGTGAGACCTGTCAAGACCTGTGCCCCCCAGCTGTGTGGAGTCTTTCATAAACTGTTTATGCTGAGTCTGAGTCGACTCTGGGGACAAAATGCCTGCTCAGCAGGACCAACCATGGGCTTACCAGGAGCAGGGGTGTTTTAGGTTTAGTTAGGTTATTCTGTGCTTAGTTAATATTAGTGTGTGTTTTTGTTTTCCCCCCTATTGTGTTCAAATGGTTTGGCCAAATCATTATAAAAGCTACCCTCATGTGTCTTTGTAATTAGGTCAGTTTGTGAGTTAAGTTGTGTCTCACTTTGTTGTTTAAGTTTTGGAAATTACTTTTTGTAGAGTTATATTTAGTTGACCTGTTTTATGGGCCTGCTAAGTATGGTTTTGAATTTTGTTAATTTTGGACTTTTTGAGGGTTAAAATAAAGAAAACCCTTTTTGAAATTTTTTGTCCTGTGTCCTCTTTGCTTTGGCTACTTGGTCCCTCAACAGTGGGAAAGCGATACTCACAGATGCAGGCAGAGGCGTACCCCTGCCCTACTGTGGATTTCACGCGTCGCCTCCCACGGTCGCTATTCTGTCCGTCGGGACTGGATCGCCGGGTTATGCTGGCCGATCGCCGAATGTCTCGTGGCGCC
>NW_024583768.1:38894-49927 GCF_018398535.1 Haplochromis burtoni
TGCAGAGGGTCCCGGTGATGTGGAAGACATCATGCCTCGTCCCTGTACCAAAGACGCCACGTCCCAGTGGCCCCCAGGATTACAGGCCCGTGGCATCTGACCTCCCACATCATGAAGACCCTGGAAAGGCTCATCCTGGACCAGCTGCGACCCATAGTAAGACCACATCTGGATCCCCTTCAGTTCGCTTATCAGCCTCGTCTCGGAACTGAGGACGCCATCATCTACCTGCTCAATCGTGTCTACACCCATCTGGACCAGCCGGCGAGCACTGTGAGGGTCATGTTTTTTGACTTTTCCAGTGCTTTCAACACCATCAGGCCGACCCTCCTGGGTGATAAGTTAGCAGCGATGCAGGTGGATGCTTCTCTGGTGTCCTGGATTGTTGATTACCTGACAGGAAGACCACAATATGTACGTCTCCCACAGTGTGTGTCTGACAAGGTGATCAGCAACACAGGGGCACCACAGGGGACTGTCCTCTCCCCCTTCCTCTTCACCCTCTACACCACAGACTTCAGCCACTGCACAGAGACCTGCCATCTTCAGAAGTTTTCTGATGACTCTGCGGTGGTTGGATGCATCAGCAGGGATGATGAGACAGAGTACCGGGCTGTGGTCGACTCCTTTGTCACGTGGTGTGAGCAGAATCATCTGCAGCTCAACGTGGCAAAGACCAAGGAACTGATCGTGGACTTCAGGAAGACCAGGAAACACTTGACCCCTGTTTCAATCCAGGGGGTCAGTGTTGACATTGTGGAGGACTATAAATACCTTGGAGTACACATTGACAATAAACTGGACTGGGCTAAAAACACCACAGCACTTTACAGGAAGGGCCAGAGTCGTCTCTATTTTTTGAGGCGACTGAGGTCCTTCAACATCTGCCAGAAAATGCTGAGGATTTTCTATGAGTCTGTTGTGGCCAGTGCGATCCTCTATGCTGTTGCATGCTGGGGGAGCAGGCTGAGGGTCGCAGATGCCAACAGACTCGATAAACTGATCCGTAAGGCCAGCAATGTTGTGGGGATGGAGCTGGACTCCCTCAAGGTGGTGTCGGAGAGGCGGATGCTGTCCAAGATAAAGACAATGTTGGATAACACCTCCCACCCACTCCATGACATGCTGGTCAGTCACAGGAGCACGTTCAGTGAGAGACTGAGATTACCGAAAAGCACCACTGAACGACACAGGAAATCTTTCCTGCCTGTGGCCATCTCCCTGTACAACGCATCCACTTAACACACTGTTTGCTGCTACAACTACACGTTTCTTTTCCAACTATTTATTTATGAGTGACTTATGTATGTATGTATGTATGTATGTATGTATGATGTTATGTATGTATGTATGTATGTATGATTATATGTATATATTGTACTATTCTTAGTTAGTGTATTGTCTGTCTTGTCTTAATGTTGGTTTAAAATGGAGCACTGTAACAAAAAAATAATTTCCCCCAGGGATCAATAAAGTATTCTGATTCTGATTCTGATAGACAGATTGGGGTCATGTCTGCAGCTATGGTGACACTCCATTGGTGATGAAGAGAGTGGAGAAAGACAGCAAACCTGTTGATTTTGCAAGTCAATCTATGCTGTGACCCTTACCTGACCAAAAGAATGAGACTGCAGATACGAATGGTGAAAAAGAGTCTCCTCCAAAGGGGGACTGTGCTGTCCTTTAGAGATTGGGTGAGGATTATAGTCATTCAAGAGGGACTCAGCCTAGAGCTACTTCTCACCCACATCGAAATGAGCCAGTTTGATTGGTTTAGGAATCTGAATAGGATGCCTCCTTGGTGAGGTGTTAAAGGCATGTTCAGAAAGAGGCTGTAAGACTGTAAATGTTTTGGTCTTCATTCTTACTTTATGTCACTCGATAAATGAAATAATGAATAAAAATAAGTAAGTAATAAAACACAAAGAAAAATTTTATGATGTCAATCCTTAAGTGTGTGTGTGTGTGTGTGTTTTGTTTTTGTTTTGTTTTTTTGGGGGGGAGGGGGGTGATAGCTAATTGACTCCTAGTAGTACTTAACTGCATATGGATACAAAAATACAAAAACAATTTCAAGTCTTTTAGGCCCCGCCCACACTTATCCTTCTTCCTTAATGGGTGGTGTGCAAGATTAAACAACACAAAATGTCAATAAAAGACAAAGGAAAGGCATTGAAATAAAACCTAATGACTGAGCTCAGGAAATCAGAAAGCTGTTATGGCCTCTTTAAACCAGTTTGCTCTTGCTTGTTTTGCTATCTTCTTACTTTTCTTTGGTTATATCCTCTTCTCAGTTTTCTCTCTCATGTCAGTTACAGGGACAGTTTGATCTAAATGGGATGGACAAGGCTGGTGATGTGGTTCTAGGAGGACTGTTTCAAATCCACTTCTTTTCAAGTGTTGCTATTCAGTCTTTTACTTCAAAACCACAACAACCTACTTGCAATGGGTAAGTAAGGCTGGGGAAAAAAGGGAAATGAAAATTAGTGCAAAGGAAATATGAGATTGTAATAGTAGTAACTGTACTTTCTGATTTATTATCATTCAGGATAAATGCATGTATCTTGGTGCATCAATATTATTTGTCATGAAAATAGCTTGTTAATCGTTGTTATTCAGTTTCCTTAATTGTTTATAATGTTTTTTAATAATAAGTAATTTTGCCACATGTTGCAGTAAAGTATCTTGATGAAAATATATTTTTCAGTTAAATTTTTCTTCTCTTAGTGTTTATGCCCTAGGATTTAAGCTCGCACAAACCATGGCCTTTGCTATTGATGAGATCAATAGAAACTCAAACCTGCTACCAAATGTGACTCTGGGTACACTCTGTATGATAGCTGCCTTGAACTTGGAATTGGATTCCGTGCAGCATTGTCATTAGCCAGTGGTCAAGAAGAGAAAATTATATTAAATAGTACATGTGTTGGAAATCCTCCTGTCATAGGGAGTTGTGGGTGATTCATCTTCTACAAATTCTATGCATTTCCAACGTCTTAGGTTTGTACAGAGTACCTATGGTAAGTTTTCTGCTCAACCATGTAATAGTTTTCTTGGATTATTTTAATTTAATTGCAAATTTAAAGACACTTGAAGTAAAATGACAAAGTTAAGACATCTCTACATCAATATCGGTACAATCTGTAGTCTGTATCTTTCAGGTGAGTTATTTTGCCACATGTTCCTGCCTGAGTAACCATCAAAAATACCCATCATTCTTTAGGACGATCCCAAGTGATGCTTTCCAGGTGAAAATCTGTCAACAATTGTTTTTGTTGTCGACAAAGATGTTTTGGTTAAAGAAATTGCCTACTTTGCAACAATATGCATACAATGATACTAAAATGTTTTTTCAGTTCCAGTTTTACTTTGTTATGAACAAAGCTAATTTGCCACCATAAAGGTGTTATAATTATGTGGAAAATTGTTCTTGTCTATGCACTTACACTTAGGTACGTGCTATGATTCAGATTCTGAAGCATTTCAGTTGGACTTGGGTTGGTCTGCTTGTCAGTGATGATGATTATGGACTTCACTGCAGCAAGATCTTTCAATCTGAGCTGTGTCTGTAGTGAAAGGTTGCCTGGCCTACACTGAGGTTTTGCGCCTGGGACAAAGACACAGAGAACTCGGAGGATTGTTGATGTGATGAAGACCCACAGCTCGAGTTGTCATTGTCTTTGAACATCCTAGTCGATGATACACCTTATGGAAGAGGTTTGGCTTTAAAACAATCCAATTATTATTAATTGCAAAGGTCTGCATCACTGTATTGTGTAAAACATTTGATTACATCATTATTTGAATGATTACAGAAAATTGTATCATTCAGAATTCATTTAAAGGTGAATAATAGCTTAAATAGCATGATAATGTCACTAATCAAGTTATAGTTACAATATCTTTTCATAGAATATGGTGTAATCTAATTCACAGGTAGTGAGGCAAAATGTAACTGGCCTACAATGGATGGCCAGTGAAGCCTGGACAGCAGCTGTTGTGCTCCAAACACCTCAGCTTATGCCATACCTGCGTGGTACACTGGGTATCGCTATTCGTCGAGGCGAGATACCAGGACTCAGGGAATTCCTGTTACAAATACGTCCTGACTTACATCACAATAACAGCTATGGAAATAGTATGGTGAGAGTTTAAGCTTTTAATGTACTAGTTGCAACAATTTCCATCGCTTGTAAAAAACAATAAAAAATTATTTCAGGTGAACCAGTTTTGGGAATTCACATTTCAGTGTAGATTTGCACCAGCTCCAGCAGGCTGGCTGGAAGGTGAAGGTGCAATATGTACTGGACAGGAAGATCTAGAAAATGTGGACAATGAATTCTTGGACGTTTCCGACCTGCGGCCTGAGTATAATGTGTACAAAGCTGTTTATGCACTGGCATATTCCCTTGATGACATGCTGCGGTGCAAGCCAGGAAGAGGGCCATTCAGTGGGAACAGCTGTGCCACTTTGCAGTCACTGGAGCCTTGGCAGGTGTGATATCATTTTACATTCTGTTTATAAATTCTTTGCTTTATAATTCCACAGGCAGGCCGGAAGTCCTTCTTTACATATGCTGGCTTGCACACATTTTGTTTCCTGCTCCTTACTTTTCGTGTGTCTCTCCTCCAGTCTTTGCTCCCACTATCTCCCTTAAGTCAGTTTGGTGGCTGATAGGCCACCTCGGGGAACGCCCCCACCTGACAGGTGCCTACAATTGTCCGCTTAATCCACAGTGGAATAAAAAGAATACTGTACAACAACACTAAACACACACTATAAATATGGGGATAAAATCGTGCAATAGGAATATCAATAAACAAACATGTAATAGCACTATTACAATAAGATCATGCAAATAAAATCGACACTATGTACCAACACACAGTCTGATCCAAAACAAAATATAAAAACACAATTTTCAACTGTGTGACATCCCCCCACATTTTACCTGTGACAGTCCCTGTCACCCTAGTCAAGTGACCTGTAACGGGCGGGTGGCTGACCAAAATTAGGCCTCGTCGTGTGCCGCACCTCTGACAACTCTCCCGGCTGCTGGGCTAGAGCACTGGGCACAAAACCATAAAATGGAGGCTCAACTAGCACCTCTCCCTCAAGGCTGACTTCCTGCCCCTGAGTGGTTGTCTGCTGCAGGGGTAACGCACAACTTTAGTGCATTCCGATGGAGGACCTTCTCCCCCCCTTTCTCCGGCTGCACCCTATACACTAGGCAAGGCAAGGCAAGGCAAGGCAAATTTATTTGTATAGCACAATTCAACAACAAGGTGATTCAAAGTGCTTTACAGAGACATTAGAAACAAAAACAAATAAAAAGCATGATTTAAAATTGATTAAAACAAGCAAACAAACAGACTAACTAAACACACACATTTCACTTGTATTGCCAACCTCTTCCACTACCACATACGGCTCTGAACTCCAACCTGGGTGCAACTTGCCTTGTCCCTGCCTATTCCTGTCCCTTATCCAAACTCTCTCGTCTGGCACCAATGGCAGGGCCCGCGCACTTCGGTCATAAGCCCTCTTGTTTTGGGTGGCTGCTGCCCTCATCTTCCTAGCCATCTCATAGGCAAAAGATAGTTTCTGGTGATTGTCCTTAACCCACCCTCCCAGGTCGTGGCATGGGGAGTCCCGCTCAACACCTAGGTTCAAATCCACTGGCTGTCTCAAATGCCACCCAAACATCAGGTACGACGGCGCATACCCTGTGGCACTATGGACAGTATTATTGTATGCTTGTAAGAGCTCTGGGAGATATATATACACGACAAACTTGGCATCTGCCAACTAATCCTTGAACTTCTCCGTAATTGCCCATTTTAGAGCTAAAAGTTTGAAGGAACTATAGTTTTTGTCATTTTGCTCGGTGGGGTGTAGGCTCCTGCTGGCATATGCAATCACCCGTTTCAAACTGTCAAAGGCTTCCTGACATTCCACAGACCACTGGACCTGCATGCTTGACCTGCTAGAAATTCCCACGAGCAGAGCATTTAAAGGTCGAGCCAACCTAGCAAATCCTGGGACGAATCGCCTGTAATAACCTAGCAGTTTATTACAGGCCTAGCAGGTCAGAGGCCAAGGAAGGCTCTGATCTGACGGATGGTAAATGGTATAATTGCCTGCATTTGTATAGCGCTTTACTCAGTCCCTAAGGACCCCAAAGCGCTTTACACTACATTCAGTCATTCACCCATTCACACACTGGCAATGCAAGCTACATTGTAGCCACAGCTGCCCTGGGGCGCACTGACAGAGGCGAGGCTGCCGGACACTGGCTGCCACCGGGCCCTCTGACCACCACCAGTAGGCAAACATGGGGTTAGTATCTTGCCCAAGGATATTTGGCATGCAGCCAGGAGGCAGCCTGGGATCGAACCACCGACCTTCTGATTAGTGGCTGACCTGCTCTGCCACCTGAGCTACAGCCAGAGTAGAGGGAATAGGCCAGTTCTGGACAGGTTGGATTTTCTCAGGGTCCGGTCTTACCCCTTGTTGGTCACAAGATGCCCCAGGAACTTCACCTGACGGTGGAACAGCTTACATTTGTCCAGCCTCAGCTTCAGCCCATGTTGCCACAGCTTCTGCAGGACATTCTCCAACTTGCTGTAGATGAGTAGAGAAGTCAGGTGAGTAGATTATTATATCATCCAGATATACCAAAACAGATTCAGAAAGGTGACTACTTAGACACCGCTGCATCAGGCGCTGGAAGGTGGCAGGGGCATTACAGAGTCCAAAAGGCATGCGATCAAACTCAAACAAACCCAGAGGAGTGGTAAATGCAGTTTTCTCCCGATCCTTAGGATCCATTTCCACTTGCCAGTATCCACTGGCAAGATCCAGTGTGGAAAACCACTCAGCTCTGGTCAGACATTTAACCCTTTAAAGCCGGTCGGAGCGGACACAGCTCGTTTTTTGCGTAACTATTTTTAAATTCCGGTAGCACTGCAACCCATAAGCTAGCGCAATAATTTTTTTTGCATATGAAACCAGAGGAGTTGTACTTACATCTTATGCCATCAGCTTGTCCTAAGTCACAGTTTCCTTCCACATAAAGCTTTGCAAAAATTGCATAAAGCGCTTGCAGAACAAAAACATAATATTCCAGAAACACGCTTTGCCGATCCGATCAGCTGTTCGTAACACTTCCCACATTGAAACAGACGTCAGCGCTGAACGATCGCATGTCCACCATTTCCTGCCCGAAACCGGAAGTGACGTCATTTTCGCGGAAAATGTAGTTTTTTACTTGTAGGCCTTAAAAGCCTATACTGGTGTTTTTATAAGTCATGTTTGACTTTATGCTTTTCTGAATAGTTTCTGGGATGCTTAGAACTCGAATTGCACTGCTGGAAATAGTTTATTTTGATGCACATGCTGTTTTCTTTGCAAATTTGCATCATAGGATTGTTTTTTCATTTTTTCCTGCAGTATATAAAAATTGGTGTATCTCCAAAATAAAACTATGAAGACACTCAAAATAAATTTCCTGTTGTTGTAAACTATTTTTTGCAACTTTTTTGTATTTAAAGTTTTGAGGGATAAACCTCTTAAATTTCTCCAAGTAGAAATATATGTAAAAAACAAAAACGATTTTCAATTTTTTTTGTAGTTTATTGCACTTTTTTGCAATTAATGTAGTTACTATGACTTAATGCATACATATTATTAAAATATGGGCTATAACAGTTGTATTGATGTATAGCAACTTGAAATGCTCCCAAAATGGCACTACAGCATGTAAAAAAATAAATAAGCTCTGGCGGACTTGGTTCTATAGTAGGTCTTAAAGGGTTAAAGTCTCTTCAATTCAGGGGAGTGGGAAGCATCTTTATGAGTTACTGCGTTTAATTTTCTGTAGTCTACACAAAATCGCTCAACTGCCGTCCTTTTTCCTCACCAACACAATGGGGGCTGCCCAGGGACTGCTACTCTCCCGAATGACACCTTTTTTCAGCATATCTGCTAGAAGTATCTTAATCTCTTTGTACATCAGTGGTGGTAAAGGGCGATATTTTTGTTTAATGGGTGGTGTATCACCTGTGTGGATCTGGTGTTGGACCAAATCAGTTCTTCCGTAATCCTCCTCGTTCACAGCAAACACCTTTCGCCACCTCTGCAGCAGGGTCTGGAGCTCGACCTTCTGCTGGGGGGTCAAGTCTATGCCGTTAAGCAGTTGACTCACCTCCTCTTCAGGGATCGCAGGCTCTTCGGGCCCAGCTGCTTCAACTACGCCCACCTCGATCACACCATCGGATCCCATTGTCAGGCTAAGATCACTGTCCATCTCCACGTCCGACTCCTCCACCTGATACAACTGGCCCATTTTCTGGTAGCGTCCTATAGTCACTTCGTATGGATTAGGGTTACAGACCCGGATAGGGAGCCTCCCTCCTTTGACTAAGATAAGATAAGATAAGATAAGACTTTATTGATCCCACAATCGGGGAAATTTTTGCGTCACCTCAGCTCAGGTACAGAGATATGAAGGAAATACAAAAATACAATTAAGTACAATCAATGAAAAAAAGTAAGATAATACACTATATACAATGGTAGCATACACAGTATGTGATTATGGATATAGTTGGAAATATGGAAGACTACTGACAGGTTTCGGGCTACCGCCCAGGGTCCAGCATCAGGTAATGCTTCCACTAGTGCCAAGCATTCTGTCCCACCCTTACCTTTACACGTCCAGCCCCAGACCATCACTTCACAGTTCGGGGGCACCTTGACTCCTCTGCGGCTAGCAGGTCGAACATAGCCTAGAAAGCCATCAGTCTTGGTGGTAGCAGTCTGTTGACAGATGGCAAACGCCTCTTTCCATGCTCTGTGGGACTTCAGCTTTTGAGGGTGAAAAGCAGACTTGCCTTTGGCAAAAACATCATTCCAGCATGCACTAATAACATTCATACCAATAATTAAAGGGTGCGTGGAACAGTCATTTCTCACAACCCCTTTTTCTGGTATCTCCACCCCTTCTACCTCAAAATCCATAACGGCATAACCTGAGTATGGTATCTCAAGTCCATTGGCTGCCTTTAAGGCGAACAACAGGGGTGTCAGTTGTATTCACTTTAGGGAAATGGAGATCCATTACCTGCTGTTGCACCAGTGTAACCTGAGAGCCTGTGTCTAATAATCCAGTCATCTCAACTCCTCCCATACACACCTCAATAAGTGGACATTCTCCCACAAAAGCTGTACTGGCCCCCTGATTGTTTGAAATGTCCCTTGTCCCCACCGCCTGGGCCTCAGCAGTGGGGTTTATTGGTTTAAAGGTGGTTGCTGGTCTAGTGTGCTTGTACAGAATCTGGCAATATGCCCAGCTTGTTTACAACGATGGCAAATGGGTTCTCCCTCTCGGGTCCAGTTGTTAGCATACCCAGAACGCTTTGGCTTAAACCTTGATTTATTAAAAGCTGAGCCGGCTGGGCTTTGCTGTGGCAAGAGCGGTTTAATCTCATTAACAACATCTTTGACAAAATCTCGCATTTGACCCTTGACATCCTCCATAATTTCTTTTTTAAATGTCTCTTTCCAGTCTGGTTCATGAGGTGACTTAACACACCTGGACTCACCCACTGCCAAGCACGTAGTTTGCAATCCCTGGTGTCCCAACTGTTCCTCTTCTAGGAGCAACGCCTCCCGATGGACTGTTGCAAAATCCCCTTCTGGATGGTGACGCACGTAGCCTCGCAGGGTTTGTGACAACGGGCCTTCCCGCAGGCCCAACAGCATCTGTTCCTGTAAACACTTTTCAGTAGGTGCATGATTTGGATTGCGCTGTTGTAGCCTGTAATACAACTCCCTCAATCTTAAGGTAAAAGATTTTACCAACTCATTTGGTTTTTCTATACAGCTAAAAAACTGCGACCTCAAAACCGCTAGGGAGGTATTGTCACCATATAAAGAATCTAGATATGTGAATATTTTTCTAATCTGGTCTCTATCTTTTTCTTCTAACACGCTTACTTGACGCTTTGCCTTGCCGCTTAAAGCCCCAATTAAAATTTCTACTTTTCGGGCCTCAGCTATTTCTTGAGCATTCAATAAACCTTGTATTTGATCTTTCCAGTCTCCATGGAGAGCTGGAAAACAAAACGTGTGCAAGCCAGCATATGAGAAGAAGGACCTCTGGCCTGACTGTGGGGCGCCACGAGACATTCGGCGATCGGCCAGCACAACCCGGCGATCCAGTCCCGACGGACAGAATAGCGACCGTGGGAGGCGACGCGTGAAATCCACAGTAGGGCAGGGGTACGCCTCTGCCTGCATCTGTGAGTATCGCTTTCCCACTGTTGGGCGCTAGGAGTAGCTTTGCCGGGGAAGGGTAACAGCGGCTGCGCTGACAACGTTGCTGGCCCGTGTCTGTTGTTTCAGGGCGGAGCTACGAGGGAGGCCGTGCGCGGAGGTGGAGAGTAGCTGGACTGCACGATTGCGCACAGTCAGGTGGAGATAGGAGCCTCCTCCCTGGTCTTCTGCTGGCGAGAGTCCACATCCCGGAAGAGGAGTTCCTCTCCTGTCTCTCTCAGCTCAGGAGAATTTGCCCGTGTGTTGCTGGACTGGGAGAATTAGGACCCTGGGGGGGAGTTTTTAGTATAGGGAAAAACATTCATTTAGCTTTGTGTTTTTAGCGTTTAATCATTCCTGCCGGCAGGGTTTTTAGCGGGTTGTAAACACTATTTTTATTGTATACGGGGATTTTAGCTTGTATTTGGGGTTCTGACTGTGTTTTATCCTGAAAATAAATGGTGTGTTTGAAGCCAGCTAAATTTCTGTGCTCTGAGCGCTGACCCACTCACTCCCCTTTCTGCTTGTATAGGCGTGGTGGTGGAGATTTAGTTCCACCAGTTTAGCGGCTACATAATTTTGGCGTTTGTCGACAGGATACAAGTTTGGGGAGCAGTGTTCCGCACCTGGAGTGCAGATATAGAGATGATGATGCCGGTGTATCCGGGTGCCCCTTGGGTACCAAAATATAAGGGTCCTGAAGCAGATGTTTCAT
>NW_024583769.1:0-7002 GCF_018398535.1 Haplochromis burtoni
TTTTTTGTGTTGATTTAATTTCTTGATTTATCATTGATTTCTTTTCAAACTGTTATACAACTTATTTATCAATGCTATTTATTTTCTTGGTTAAGGATTTGATTATTTCTATGGAGGTAAGGAGGTAAGATAAGTATAAGCCATAAGGCTTCAGCCTATTCCTTTTTCGGTTTCTGTTTGAGTACTTTTATGTAAAATTATAATCTGTTGTTTTTGACTGAAATAAATTTCAATTCATTCATTCAAAAAAAATAAAAATAAAAAGACAAGCACCGTTGTATGACAACTAAAGATTGCAGACAACAGACTTTCCGAGGGAACACCACCCACTACATATAAACAAATTATGAGCTAAGCTAGCTAACTAAGCTATAACTGCTAATGTCATTAGCTCTGCAGTGATTCATTGTATTTCTAAAGCATTAGGATATTGATGTCCAGTACACCATGAGAGGGCTTTTTTTACACCACAGATTTTAAAGACCTGAAAAGTGCCAATTAAAAGCTCTGTTGGTATTGCAGTTCAAATGCTTTAAGTAGTTTTATTTTAAAAAAGTACAAGCTGCACATTGAAAAGACAAGGGTTTCAACCAACCCAATGGAGACTTGGAGCCGGAAACACTTTTACTGGAGGGTTGATACGTCATCACTTCAGTGAATAGCTACCCTTTTTCATCTGGTAAATGCATGGAACACAAAATAGTCATTTGCCCAAGTGGTCGATGTGGAGGGTCATAAGTGGCACTTTTAAAACAGTCATCAGTGCACTGTTTGAATGGCAAACTGACAAAATGTCTGCTATCACTGAGGAATTATACCTCTGACGCGCTCTGACCGCGGCCCATTTCACTAGTTTGTTCCAAATACTGTTTTCTTAAGAAAAATATTGCTTGTGCTGAAAGTACAGGAACTGTGTTTATCTAAATTCTGACATGTTTCTGCATTAGCATTTGGAAACAGCCTTTAAAGGTGTATGTATCTGATACAATTCAGACTTGAAGTTACTATTCTAGCATTCTGTTTTACATAACTTTAAAATCTCTGTTCAAACTGATTTATTATTTTCCTGGCAGTTTTCTATGAATTCTGAGTAGTATTACTGTCATAGTGCGAACTAACAGCTTGGCATTCTGTAGGTTCACTGATGGCTGTCCTGAAGATTAGTAACATCAGTAAACCGTAATGCCAAACAGGTAAGACCCAACACCATGAAATAGGATTGCAGCAGATAAAAACTGTACCCACAGCAGTCACTTCATCAGCTAGAAGTGCATGTTTGTGCAAGCAGTCAAAGTGAACACATTACTCAGAGTAACATTTGCAAACAACTGTATGGCTTAAGCATTGTTACTTAAATTTATCTTTTGGTTCATATTTGTGCTTCTACTTATCAGCAACTTCATTTCAGACAGAAAGAAAGTGGAAAGAGTAGCTGAAAGAAAAACAGGGATTTAACTCTTTTTCCTCTAAAAATGGGGCACTTTTGTCACTTTCTGTGTGAACGTACCTCCATAAATTCCCTCAAGGACAAAACTACTTTTGTTTTCACAAGTAAATGCACCAAACAGGGTTTTAATAGTTTTGCAATTTTTATTAGTTTTTATTTTTATTTAGTTTTGACTTCAGATTTTCAATTTTATATCAGTTTTAAGTAGTTTTTACCAATTGTTTGCTAGTTTAGTTTTTATTTTTTTTTTTTGTTTTTTTTTGTTTTTTTTTTTTTTTTATTTATTTTTTTTTTTTAATCTTTTTTTTTTTTTTTTTTTTTTTTTTTTTTTTTTTTTTTTTTTTTGTTATTAAATATAGTTTCAGTTTAGTTTTGATTAGTTTCAGTATAGTTTTAGTTGTGTTTGCAATAATTAAGTGTAACAAAATCCCAGTTTCATCATATCAGTCATTCTCTTCTGCTTATCCTTGGGTATGTTGCTATTCCAGCTACCATACCCTGCACCCTGACAGGTCGCCTGTCTGTCGCAGGGCTAACACGCAGAGACAGACAACTCACATTCCCACCTATGGGTTCTTTAAATAAATAAATAAATAAAGGCAGATGAACAACCATTGATACCAGGCAACTATAAAATGTATATCTTGGCCCCAATGAGACTATTAACTCTTGCAGCACCGGGTGTTCGTAATTTTGGTTCAAGTGAATTGATAAACTTTTTGAAGGCAATTGACTCACACAGTTATGTAGATATCCCAGTCCTGTTGTCTCGGGATGCATCACGCTGCCTTGCCTGGGGTTAGCGTCTGTTTCTGGGGATGAGGGTTGAGTGTGCTCCCTTACCTTCTCAAGGTAAGCTAGGTTAGCCTTCTTGTGTGAGCTTTTCAAGTGCACTTTAAGGTTTGTGGGATTTTTTTCCCTTAGAAATGTCCCTCATAATTTGTCTCTTTCCACTACAAGACACTTGCTTTATCCAAAACACAGTCATATTCAAAGTAATCCCAAATTGGACTCTGGCGCTTTCTCCCGACTTTTCCTGACATGATTCTGCGCGTGGACGGAGCAGCAACACAGACGACTCGACTAACGTACTGCCACCTGCTGGCATAATGAGACACAGCAAGAAAAAAATCTGGAAACTAAACTTCATTTTCACCCTTGACTATTGTATGACACGCACACATCAATGAAAACTAAACACATTTTTGCTATAAATTCAGTTAATTTTAGTTAGTTTTCTGAACACTCATTACAGTTTTAGTTAGTTTTCCTTTTTTTGTTTTTATTTTTATTTCCGTTAACGAAAATGTTTTTTCACTTCTAGTTTTCGTTATTTCGTTAGTTTTCGTTAGTTTTCGTTAACGATAATAACCTTGGCACCAAAGTAGGTTGTGCTCCCAGCAAGCTCACAATTCCTATCAGTCATGATTAAGACCCAGCCTACCAAACAAGTCACATGTGGGACGCCTTATTACAGGTCATAGTTGAAACTCAAAAGGACAAAGCAGAAATCATTCTCCAGCTCTCAAGTGCACAATTACATTGCATCCAAGAATTTCATAAACACTTGTGGTGAGCACAGAAGACCTTGAATAAATCATGGCCATCAATAGCAGATGGGAGGAATCATAAAATCATCCCAGTGTAATACATACATGAGGCCTGAAAGCGTGTGAAAGACACAGTTTCTGATTAATCACCCATCACAACTCCCCGTGGGTGTGATATGAAAATCTGTATGCAAACCCCCTCGACATTTCTTTTTTTTTACATTTTTTTTTGTTAAATAGAAATAAATTCAAATCAGTTCTCTTTGCCATCTGTTCTGTGAATGTTATATGATACAGAACATCATTTTAGGGTGCTAACAACATCCAGGCCAATGTATTAGAACAGAAAAGACAAGGCCCAATCTTCCACAGTTGATTGATATTATCTTCTTTGCAGTCTGTCATACTCCCCTCTGTTCAATTAGAAAAGTCACCTTCATGACAAATTTAGATACTTTACACAATGCTGTAAATCAATAAGGAGAAAAAAATGAATAGAAAGGGGAATTTTAGTGGACACATCCGTGTCTGTCTTCTTTCCTTCAGCTTTGTAATTGGGAGACTTGGCTAATTAAAATAGAGTTCCCAGGCAGTTGATGGTGGCCACGGCTGCTGTGGTTCTCCTCTTCAGATGTTCAATGAAGAGGAAAGGGTATTAGAGCCATAAGGAATGACACAAAGCTGGCTATTCACACATAATTGCTCACCCAGGGAGGATGCAGTGAGGCTGGTGGCCTGACGAACGCCTGAGGTGTCAGTTTCTGTCAAAATGATGAAACTCTCCAGTGCCCCCCGGCTCTTCTCTGAGACCCCAGCGCTGCCCAAATGGGAGGTCAATTTTAACTTTATAAATCGATGAAATATGAGGTGGCGGTAACTTCAGACGAGCCTTCGTTAGGTTTCTTGTTCAGAGGCCCTTAACTGGGGCTTGACTCGAAAAAAGCTTTTGATTCAATTTATGGTGCCAATAAGAAAAAAGTGCTTTTGTTTGCAAAAATCATTCAGTGGTTAGAAACATCTTTTAGAGCCTCATGACTCAATCTATGAAGTCCTGTGTAAGTGACACATTAAAAAGAACATATGTAGACACATTAAAGAGCTTATTATTCCCCCCCCCCAAAGACATGCCACAGTATCTCTACAATTAAATCCAATTGGTAATTGGTAATTGCCATAACCAAGTGCAAGTTCTGTCTTTTTCACAACTCCCACCTGTTTCTAAGTCTACCTTTGGTGTCTTGTTTGGACTTTTAGTTTATATTTTTGGGCTATGGACTTGCTGATTCTGTCTTATTTGCTGTGTTTGGTAAATGTTGTGCTATAGCCATACTTCTCAACTTTGTTCTCGTCTGTCCAAAGGACATTATTATAAAAGTCTTGTGGGTTTTCTCAGGTGCAGCTTTGCAAACTGAATTTGTGCTGACTTGTTGTGTTTAGCAATACGAAGTTTTCTCTTGGCACCCCTTCGAAAAAAGCAAACTTGTTTAGCCTTTTTCTAATTGTACAGTCATGAACTTTAACATTCAGCATGCTAACTCATGCCTAGAATATGAGATGTGGCTCTTGGGTTTTTTGCAGTTTGTCTAAACATTGCAGAGTCTGACCTTGAGGTGAATTTACTAGAACATCCACCCCTGGAAAGACTGGCAACTGTCTTGAATATTTTCTGCTGGTGAATAATCTTTCTTACTGTAAAATGATGGACTTCAAATTGTTTGGAAACGGCCTCATAGCCCTTCTCAGATTAGGCAGCACACAGAGAATTAATTTTTGGTAACTCAGCCTGATGAATTGGTTTGTTATTTAAAATCTCAGTCTGGTAACAGATTAACTAATGTGCCCTTATCTCTAATTATTATTTGGCCCTATTTAGTGTTTCTTCATTCTTTCTTCTAAATGCTTCTCATATGTCCATCTTCACTCATTGTACTTCACTGAGTGCTTATCCATCTCTCTTGGGGACGATAGAGTGCTTGGCTCATATCCAAAGTGCACCATTTCATCAATACGTAAGGCATATTATTTAATGTTCCATATTAAAGTGGATGGATGCACAAGAGTGCAGGAAAGAAACTGCTCAGGAATAAAATAATAAACAAAATTGCACTTATAGCCAACTACCTCCATTGTCAGCTTCCCAGATTGCCTATCCCTGCCTAGACTGGTGTACAATAATTATGTCTACAGTGTAGGAATAGTAGGTTTTTACTTAACTTTCTTTTCTACTAGCTGTATTTGCCACAATCTCTTCTCATCAGATGACTGATTAGAGTTCCAGCAGTAGCTCCTTATTCAGGGTTCTCTGACATACATGTCTTCACAAGTACCTCAGCTTCCCACAGGGGTGCATTAAAATGAGAAAAACAGGCAGGAAGATGGACTAGCCAAGCCCAGAAATAACCTTAGACGACATGGATTCCCATCTGGTTCAGAGAGGCCTGGCCACATTTCCCCTGCGGGGAAGGGGGAGGGGGGATTAAAGTTTGAGTGATGTTGGAGCTATAAGATAAATCAAATGAGTCACTTAAAAAAGGTGACAAATGGCCTTCTCGCTGTGACAAGGCAGTATTTTAATCTCCTTTAGTTAACCTTCTTGTTGTGTTAGCGTTCTGTTAGTATCTCTTATGTTAATAGGTCTGTTTTGACCGTGTCTTAAATCAGCCAACCCCCCCCCCCCTAAAATTCCCAGGTTGTCATCCAATTTGTTTGTTACCTACTAGTTTCTTAGGCTACCGTACCCATGAAAATATTGGTTCTAACTTTTTGGCCATGGCTCCCCGGGCCCTTACTTTTTACAGCATACTTTGCGGTAAAAAAATGGTAAAAAAAATCAAAGGTTTTTATGCTACCTTACTATTGCTGAGAAGTATTAGAACACATCTCCAAAATATTTTTTTTATTTATTTTTATCATTTATTTTTTATTTTAATATTATCGACTATAGTAACATCTATGGCATTGAGGGTCATATTTGACCCATTTATGTTAAGAAAAAGGCAAAAAGTGCAATTTTCCAAAATCCGTTTCTTGTTCTGTATTGTTTTGTTTTGTTGTTCAATATTAAACACCTGTGGTGGTGTCTGAAATTGTCACGTGCTATCTTGACCCCCACGGTCAGTAGTAGGACTAAAGGACTAAACGTTTTCCTTGATTTTTCTCAGGGACGCCACTCGCAGGTTTGCATTTCTAAATCTTCCAGTCTTCTATTCCATGCATAGCCGGTTTTTGCATCACATCACATTATGTCATATTTGCCTTGGGTTACTGGGCATGTATTGCATGTAGTGGCTCTGGGTTGAACATCAGTGGAAGGAGCTGCACCCATCTCTCCCAGATGAGAACACACTTGTCAGATGTTGCTCCAGTATCTCTGTTGTAAAATCTGAGGACTCTTGATATTATTCAAAAGGTCTGAATTGACATTGTTGCCTGAAAAATAGTTCTGCCTGTTCTGATGTGTCCCAGAGAGGATGGTCTCATTGCTGGACCTGTACACTCCAGCAAGAAGAACACCAATATATTGATCCAGGAATTCCTCATCAGTGTCATTCCAAATGTCATAATGGACTTTTGTTCAAGGTCTGTGATAGCAATAATGACTTTCTTTAGTGACATTGGCATAAACAGTTCAAAATATTTCTTGATGTCACTTACAATCCCAGGGGTCATTTTATTGGCATTTACAGAAGGAGACACTGCAGTCCAAGATTTACCACTTTTGTATTTGTATGTTTCAGTAGGAGCAGCTTCAGCACGTGTAACGTCCTCATCAAACAAATCAGACCTATCTTCGTCCTCTTGTTGATAATGTATACAGGGAGTGCAGAATTATTAGGCAAGTTGTATTTTTGAGGAATAATTTTATTATTGAACAACAACCATGTTCTCAATGAACCCAAAAAGCCCATTAATATCAAAGCTGAATGTTTTTGGAAGTAGTTTTTAGTTTGTTTTTAGTTTTAGCTATTTTAGGGGGATATCTGTGTGTGCAGGTGACTATTACTG
>NW_024583769.1:37870-49826 GCF_018398535.1 Haplochromis burtoni
AACCGGAAGTATTCAACTGCTTTTAAAAGACTCCAAGAGTCGACTAAGCTGGAGTGGTAAACTGGTAAACCGAATATTGTCTTTAATCGAAAATAAGTAGCCTGAACTCAGTTTTTATCAACAACAAGTTTTCATTCAAAAAGCTGATAAGCTTATTTGAGTTGACTTAAATTAGAAAAAGTGGTGGAATGTAACTAAGTACATTTACCCCATATTGTACTTGAGTAGATTACAACTCATAGGTTGCCTGCTTTACTCGAGCTTTTCAGAATCAGCATACTTTATTAATCCCAAGGGAAATTATGTGGGTTACAGTTGCTCCAGTACAGTAACATTAAGAAAAACAGACTGGACTATTTAACAATACAATATAAGGAATAGCACAATATATGCAAATCACCAAATAATAAATATCCAGGGTTGACAGATGTCATTGTAAATAAATATCAAGAAGATAGACATCAACATTACCGAATAAGAAAACAGTGTGTGCAAAAGGCTGTAACTGTTGCAGCGTTTACAGTGTGTTAGATGGAGGAGTTGTAGAGGGAGACAGCCACCGGCAGGAATGATTTCCTGTGTCGTTCAGTGGTGCATTGTGGGTAAAATCTCAGACACCACCTTAAGAGAGTCCAGCTCCGTCCTCACAACATTGCTGTTGTGATCAGTTTATTCAGTCTGTTGGCGTCTGCGACCCTCAGCCTGCTGCCCCAGCATGCAACAGCACAGAGGATAGCGCACAACAGACTCATAGAAAATCCTGAGCGTTGTCCGACAGATGTTGAAGGACCTCAGAGACTCTGGCCCTTCCTGTAGAGAGCCTTTTATTCCTCTCTCTGTTGTTGCTTCACTGTATTTTATATTTTACTTCATCATCTGACAGTTTATGTTACTGTTGGAAGTTTGTATATAAAACATGCAAATAAGTCCCCCAGGTGTGGATATAAGTGCAACTAAAATGATTAATTAGTTCATTTTTGATTTACTTTTTTGTTTCTAGACAAAAACAAAGAATTACATCTTAGGTCACACAAATGCCTGAAAAATGTTAAATAAAACCAGATGAAATGGTCATTGTATTTATTTTATCTCATTATCGAATGATTTTGCAAAGAAACAGACAAAAGGCAGTCTCCCTTCGGCTGAAGGATAAAACAAGATGGTCTGAAAATGCCACGTCAGTGTGTTCCTCCTCCCTCGCACAGAAGCAGTGTGGCAGGTGGTGGTCAGGGCTATGCAGACTGACAAACAGGACGCTGAATGTCACCTCTCGGGTGGGGAGCTAGCCTGATACTGAGTTGATAGCTGAGCTTTCAACAAATCACCACCTGGTGTTGAGGTGGCTCAGGTGGCAGTGAGCATGCCGGACACACCTAGTGCACCCAACAGCATTCTGACAGAGGCAGAGGACCAAAGTTCCCTCTAATGTTTCATGTGTCTGAGCACACAAACTCCCTGAGCGTCCCTTGGACCACTGTGAGCGACAGCAGACGTGTGCACTGTGGTCACGCCAGCATCCAATCCATGCAAGTTACATGTTTATTAAAATAATCAAATTACAGCATTTATGTTAGATGACTTTTAATTACCTGATTAGCCCACTGACAATGAGAATTTAAAAAAGATCTTGTCCATGTGCAGCATGTTAACACTATTGGAAGGAAAAATAACTTGAAATCCAATTTTGAAAACACAACTTTCTTTATTCTTTCATAAAGCTCTGACTGTATTGTGAGTCTGTGGTCTGGGAGAGAGTCTGTAACTCTGTCTGCAAATACAGTAAATAATGACCAATGTTGGGTAATTAATTATTTAGTTACTTCTTCAAAAAAGTAACTGAGTCATGCAAACAACAAAGTGTTTTGCAGCTGTTTACCTAAAAATGCAGCCAAGGCGTTTATTAAATAAACATTTCAAACTATTTACAGAACAATCAGCTGTTCTGCATCAAATCTGATGCCACACAGATTATTTGTGCCGCTCCAAAAATAATTTCTGTCCACTATGAGATGAAGGAGAACAACAGCCTGATACCTGCAGGCCTGACAGCAGCAGATGTGTCACTGCTGTAACACCTGTAACACTCAGCAGGCGCCTCATTGTTCTGACACACACAAAAATATTGACTACACTACACACTAACTACACGCTAACTACACGCTAACTACACACTAACTACACGCTAACTACACGCTAACTACACACTAACTACACGCTAACTACACACTAACTACACACTACACTACACGCTAACTACACACTAACTACACACTAACTACACACTAACTACACAAGATTTGCGCTAAACGTCGCAAATCTCTCACATCTCAAACACGCCGTCACTCCTAAAACTTCCCCCTCCCTAAACAACTAACAACTAACATAAGGACGCTGTCATAGCCTGTCAACCACGTTGTTTAGCTGCGTATATACGAATGTGAATCGCATCAGCCAGTCACTCACTGACTAACACTGCAAAACAGAATTGTTAAAGTTTTAATTTCAATTCAGGTTAGATTTGTTTTTGTGCACAAAGCAGATTTTCTGTGTGCAGAAACCGTGCCAGCAGTGAGGGAACATTGCTGAGGATGGATATTGTTGAGGCTGCTGCAACGAGCTGTGACTTTAGGGTGGTTGGTGCCTGTTGGTGGTAATGAGTATGAAGCTGAAGAGGGGTCCTGTCGGGATTCTGTTGGGCTTGGTCAGCCATCAGGTGGTGGCCTCCTGTTCTCACTGGAGCGAATCACGACTGAGTGTGGAGTGGCTGAAATGAGAGTCACCACCTCTAAATCTGTGGCCACGATCCTCAGCCAGAAAAGGATGGAGTGCCCACTCTGCATCAGGGATGAGTTGGTGCCCCAAGTTGAGGAGTGTGTTGTTCACGAGAACGAGAGATGGATGGATTGGGGCCACAGCTGCAGTGATGTGGAGGGAGTCCATCCTGGTGAAGAGTCACTCAAGCTGGGCTCAGAGTAGAGCTGCTGCTCATCCACATTGAAAGCAGCCAGTTCACGTGGTCTGACAGGATGCCTCCTGGCTGAGGGGTTGTGGGCGTGTCAGTGTCAGTGATGTAACTACAATACAAAGCTACAGGAAGCCTAAACTTGGTTTAGAATAATTACATCTGAGACTTTGTTTCATTGTGAGATTATTAAATATGCTAACAACTAAATATAACATTTAAATGTGATCATATTTGTCACGGCTGGGGGCAGTCGTGTGGTGTATTGAAAAAAGGATCCAAAATGCAGGTACTGGCTGGGGTGCGAGTGAGTGTTTATTTACAGCGGTGAGGTGGTGACAAAACAGGAAGAGCAGAGCGGGGAGTAAACAAACCTAAACTGGGAAAACTAAAGAACAAAACTTAAACCAGACACTCACGGGAGGAGGAGCAAAATGCACAAAGAGAGATGGCAGAGAGACGCAGAATGACTACTGGGTAACAGAATAATGCAGACTGAGAAGGAATTAAACAGACGACATGACAGAGAGCACAGGAAAACACAGGGCTTAAATACACGGGGAGTAATCAGGGAATGGGTCACAGGAGGGAGACACAGCTGGGAGAAATCAGGCTAACGAGACAGGGGAGAGGTAAAACTGAACACATTGACATGAGACATGAACTTTCAGAATAAAACAGGAAACTAACAGACACAGAGAACCAGACAGGACACTGAACTTGACAGGCAGACTCATGAGCAGACACAATAACACCATGGACAGACAGAGAGAACACAGGCAGGCATGAAACAAAACACTAACACATAGCAAACCTAAACAAAAGACAAAACAGAATAACCGAGAACAAAGAATAATGTAAAGAAACACAAAACACCGAGTCCTCAGACTCAGGACCATGACAATATTTAAAATATAATTAAATAACAAAAGCTACAGTGATGACATTGTACTCATTTGCTGTTCAGTAGAACAGGATGTTGGATGATCACCTGATTGTGGATTTGAAAATAAAAGTTTGTTGTTAATTATTATGTTTAAATCATACAGTGTTTATATTAAATGTTGTACCAGAAATCTCTAAAGTTCAACGAGATCAAACATAATGTGATTTAGTTGCATTTAATTAGTGTGTCAGCAAATTTTAAAAAGTTACCACAAATAGTTTTTGAATGTAGTAGAAGCTGAAATGTTTGTCAGAGGGTAAAAGTTCGTCCTGCACAGTCAGAAACTTTGAGCATGATGTCGTTATCTTCAGTAAGCATTACTTCGTTTTTTGAGGCAACGAGTTTGCACAATTTTTTTAAGTTCTGGGAACTAATGAGAGCCTCGGTGCCCCCCCAACCCCACGTAACACTAATAGGTTAGATAGAGCGCAAGCAGCAGTGTGTTTGATGATGAGGTCGGAATGTGCGATCCCACAGACATGCTGTGAAACACGCCTGAATCTTTCCATAGTGCCTGTTTTATTTACAGCCACATTAAAACTACAGAAGCTGAGCCGAGTGCTGACGAGCACATTTACATCCAGCTCTTCAAAATAAAAGCTGAAAGGTCTGTTTTATTGTGGAAAGTAAAAGTCACTGCAATTGGCAGATTGAGGCCCACAGGCAGCAGCTGGTGCTGACGGAGGGGAGGGCTGGTCAGCTGTGTCGTCGTGCAGGAGATCGGGGAAATGAAATACGATCGGCTCATCTGGTGCAGAACCAAAACATGGAGGAGACGATCAGAGAGTCTCAGGACAGGAAGCTGCCCTGAAGCAGAGCTGCTTCAGTCACGTTCAACGTGATGATAAAACCTGATGATGTCAGATCTTCTGACTGTGTCAGCGTGACGGGAACCTCTGGTTTCCATCTAAGTGAAATATGATTGGTCGACTTCCAGTGAGATGCAAATCTGTCATCTGACTTCGAAGCTCGTGTATCAGGTGTTCCTGACAGGTGAGACGGAGAAACTGAGGCGTGTCCTGTGTGCTCGGCCAATCACAGCTCAGTGACGACTGCAGTCAAAGCCGGCTGTTCTCCTTGTTCTCTGGAAATAATGACAGTTGTTCTCAAGTTTCTCTGTCTTTTATTTTGTATGGCACTTCCTGCTGTAACGTCTTCAGCTTATTCAAAATGCTGCTGCCCGTCTCTTCACTATCACACACAGCATCTTCTCATCGTCGGCTTCCTGTTTATCACAGAAGTCCTAACGTTGGCTTATGAACGGTCCTGCTCCTCCATACCTCTCTGATGTTCTTCAGCCTTGTATTCCCTCGCCGGCCCTTAGATCAGCTGACCAGCTGCTTTTGGTTGTCCCGAAAACTAGGCTGGAGCTTGGAGGAGAACTTTTTCAACTGTGTCTCCCAAACTTTGGAATACGTTGCCTTTAAATATGAGACAGGCATCTTCGCTTCCTGTTTTTAAGTCTCTTTTTCCGTTTGGAGCGGTGTGAGCTGATGTGCTCTTTGTTTTGTTTTTGTGCAGCATTTTGTGTTTTTAAATGTGCTCTTTAACTGAAAGCAGGCCTGTGATTACAGGACATTGAAATCCCAGAATGCACTGCAGCTCAGGTCCCGTTTCCGTGACAACACTGCCCACGCAGTCCAAAGGTCGCCTTGTTCGAGGGGAAAAAGTGACAGGTGAGCCTGGTCACGTGACCATCGTTGTGACTGCACCCACAACCCGATAGGCTGGGGCCAGACAGTGATGTTATCTGATAGGCTGTAACCGCGCAGACGGTTGAAAAGGAGAAGGAGAGAAGAAGAGGAAGGCAGAAGTCAAAGAGGAGAAACGGAGGAGCAGGACGAGAGGAGACGAGAGAGGAGGAGGTGATGGAGCGCAGCGTGATCCGTCTGACTCACTGTCAGAAGGAGATCTTCTGCTTCTCTGTGCCGGAGCAGTGCCCGAGCTGCGGGGAGGAGCTGAGGGGGAGCAGACTGCAGGAGGCGCCGGTCAGCCTCCCCTCCCCCTTCACCAATGGGCACAAGACCTCCTGCTGCCTGCTGGTCACACCTGCACACGACAACCTGGACAGGTAACACACACACACAGGTGAAGGTACTCAGGTGTTTACACACAGGTGAGCACACTGCCAGGTACACAGTCAGTGTACCCACAGGAACATGAAGAAGTTTGAACCAGTCATCATACTGGACCAGGTGATACGAGTATAACCAGTGTACCCAGTAGAATTACTAAACCAATCCCACCAGTCCAATCAGTGTACCCAGTCTAACCAGTGTATCCTGCTGTTTGATCCTCAGAGACTTTGATGGGGCGGCTGATCTTCACACCGGCATCTCCAACACCAAAGGTAGGTCTCTGAGGTCAAAGGTCACCTGGTGATCGTGGGCTCAGGTGCGAGCAGACAGGTGGAGGCTTGGTCAGGTGTCGTTTCAGCTTCAGATCAAACGTTCGCAGACAGTCACCATCCTCTCGCAATAGGACGCTACATGATCGCTGACCACGCCCCCGACCTGCCATATCCCTGATTTAATCTAATCAAAGACGTTCAACCACGTCTCAGTTCGGTCACAGCGACAGGAAGGACGAAGCCGAGTGCAGAGCGTCATTGTCAGTCGGCGACTTTACCGACTGACACCAAAATCAAACTTTCAGACACGTTTAAACATTTCATTTATTTATTTCACACTTGGTGCAACAGCTTCCACAGTTAGTTCTTTCAGACAAACCAACCACACTTTCTATCAGTAAAGCAACCACGTGTGAAAAGCAGCAGGAAGAAGAAAATATTCTTATTAAACCCCGCCCCCTCTCTACAATCCAACTTATATCCGGTTGTTCAGTCTGACGTCACTAGCCGTGTCTGGGTCTAAACTCCGCTGCAGGTCCATATATCAAACGATCACTATGGCATTACTGAGAGTTGAAAAACTGTCTAAAGTCTTTCATCTTTAATAAAATGATCAGCGTTCTGCTCTACCAGGTGTAACAATTGAGTTTAACATCCAGGCATCCATGAAAACGGAATTTATGACATTTAACGGAGTTAGAAGTTAGCAGGGAGTTAGCTCGCTAGCTTCTATCTAAATACAATATAGCATGTCCTGACTGCGGGGTTTTGGAAACAAATTAAAACGTACAGCTCTGTTATCACTTCCAACATAAATGAAGACAGAAAACTAAACAGCAGTGACGTTTGTAGGGTTACTGAAGTTTGGCTAGCTGGTATATAATGATGTGCTACGTGACCGCTAGCGACACAGCTATGTTAGCATAATATAAACAAGCTAACTTTTTTTCCACTCGATAAAAGTTAACGTGAGTGTTCTCGGTGGTCAGGAACAAATGTAATCGCATGGCAGGATGCTGTAAAAGGACCAAACTTCAGCCAGGAGAACAACTGAGATAATCCATCCACAATACGAGGTTAGTCATTCATATACTGCTGCATGGGCTGGGCTGTAGTTACATCCTAAGGTTTTAAAAACTGAGCTTAAATAAATGATTAGCGGTAATAAAAGCCGAGGGAGGTCAACAGTGATCACTGACTGTTTTAGGAGCTTTTTGAGATTAAATAGAAGAAAATACAAAACATTAAACATGTTAACAACACAAAAGCCATATTAAACGCAGACTACTTTAGACCCGGAAGTAGGATTCGTCGCGTCATCACTGAACAACCGATTGACAGCAGCTGGTTTCGGCATCCAAAAAAGAACACTAAAACTCTAACCCAGGGGCGGAGCGTGGGGGTGGCTTACTGGGCTTAAGCCCGGGTTGTTTTGTCAGAAGCCCGGGGTATTTTGGAGTGTAATTTTTTCATAGTTAGATGCCTGGCTGACAACTGTATAAAACAAAAAGTACACACAATATTCGAAGCACATAGTGCACACTGTGGGAATTTACGACTGTGCGTGAATCCCCCCCTGATATTGGTATGATCCAAGCTCAGGCACTAAGCGACTGAGCGAGGGGGCGGGGCAGCTGCTGCCCGTGAGTGCGCTGTTGGAGAGACGGAGCCAGCCATACTAAGGAGAGCTTAAGTTTGACCAGGTACCAAAGCAAATCATTCGTACTGTACAAATAATGTAAATATGACGGTGCATCACGAAAGATTGATATCAAACTGATCACTTGACCCATATTACGTTACTCGCTCTTCAAGTGAATCAACAAATGGCGAAATGAAAAGCCGAACAAATGCTATTTTTTTAGAGTCTTAGCTTACGTGTGTTTATTTCATATTTTCAGTTCTTACCCTCCCCGACTAAATCGGTTTCAGTTATGTACTGAAATATAAGAATGGACATTAGAGGGTTCTTTCAAAGAAAAAACTCAGGTAAATGTTATTTTATATATTATGCTTTGTATGTTGTTCAGTATATTTCTATGCAAAACAAGAGGGATTTCAGTACACAGCAGGATATTCACATTTGTAACCAGATATTTACACTTTAGGGAGAAAACATAAAACATTTTTACTGTACAACATCAATTTAGAGTAAACTTTTGTTTTAGATAAATATTGAAATATCTTTTGAATTAGTTAAATGTCAGAATAAAGAGAGACAGAGCTGTCTATTTTTTATCACTTTCATCAAATGTAGGAGTACATATACACTAAGTTTATTGTTAATTAATAAGAAACTCCAGACGATTCCATTCTGAGCTGAAGAAGCTTCTGATTGGTTCGTAGAGTCCATGTGAGGGTGGCACAGCTGTGGATGCATATAAGGCAAAACACAGAGCCTGTTTCTGTGACATGGGAACATCAGAGATGTCAACAAAACACCAGGAAGAACTGTGGAGCTCCATAAGTGTGGCTCAATTTGAATACAATTTGGTGCCATTTGCAATTAAGAAATACAGATAGTTTCTCTCTTTACTCTTAAAGTTAACAAATATGTTTTTTATATTTATCAATCTAAAAAAAAATAAACATTTAGTCTGATTTGATGTTACAATTAAAAAAGTGTTTTATCTGAAGAGTTTGTAAATATCTGGTTTCAACTGTATATTTGATGATTGTCAGCACAAAGAGGGAGAGAGGAACAGAGAGGGAGATAGAGAATGAGGACAGAACAGATGAACAAGAGCAGGTGAGACACACATGTTAGTCAAATGGTTGTTTACCAAAAGTATCACCGTATCATAGGTCCTCATGTATCTCGTACCTAGTGTTTCTTTTTAGGTTTGTTATTTTTCAAATTCTATATTTATTAAGTTATGCAGGCTTGTTTGCACAACAAGGCTAAATAATTATATAAACTTTTCTCAATCTAAATATTGTAGAATTAAAAAATAAGTGTAGTGCAGGTCTATGATGATTTTTAGTGCTGCTATCATCTAGTTCTGATTCTGGTTCTGTCTTGGTTAAGTCCTCAGTAGTCCTGATTTTGAACTGTTGTAGTCCTGTTTTAATTCTGGATCAGTTCTGGGTCTGGTTGAATTGGGGTTTAGTCCTCGTGTCTTGATACAGCCCTGACTTTGTTCTGCCTTGCTGCTTAATTAAAAAACTAGTTTAAGGTGTCCTGCACATGTGATATATATTTTTCCCTATATGAAGTCATTCTTTTTTGAACAAAACTCAAAACAGAGCCTATTAATCTTTCAGTCATTTCTACCCCCCCAAGGGAAAAAAAAATCCCACATACATACTACCCTTTAGGGCTAAGCCCTGGGTGTTTCAAATGTCTGGCTCCGCCTCTGGAACAAACTGACATTAACATTTATCTCCGGTCCTAACAACACATTTACAATCAGAATATACCACCCCACATAGTAACAAGGAGAAAAGATGAGTAAATAAAATAATGGATCCTTTTTCAATGAACTCCAATTTCATATTGAGTTATCGTTTTATACATGTAACACTTTTTAAAACAATGTAAATTTATACAACTCTTTAAATGATGATGAAGACACTTCCACAGTCGTATACCTCTAACCGTTGGACTCATTAATCTTTGTGTAGCTGACGCTTAAAATAAAATTTCCTTCTGTCTTCTCCCCCCGAACACGTTAAAAATACTCTTTGTAACTTAAAAGGCAAAATATAATTTTTAGCCTTAAACGTAATTAATAATGTCCGTAGTTTCACTAAATCTCCTAATTTTAATAATTTAGATTTTATAAATAATTTATTTTTATGTTCTCTAAATTTAACGTTATGAATCATTCATCTCAGACAGATGTGATGTGATCCTCCCACGCAGCGCCTGACAGATTTCAGCTCTGCAGCCAAACAATGATCAATAATCAATGTGATCGATGACCTGTGGCCAGTGATCAGAGTGATCAGCTCCTCCTACCTGTGTGCAGGTGTTGTGTATAACTACACTCGTGGCGGCGTCCGCAGGGATCAGAGCGGCTGGGAGCGCAGCATCAGCGTCCCTCTGGTCCGACCCGACATGTTCCACCTGCTCGCTCAGTGGGACCAGTACCTGGAGCGCTTCTCTGACGGGCCTATGTGGGACCCTGCCTGGCACAGGTAACTCACACCTGACCTTCCTGACAGTTTACCTGAGAGCTGTTTGAAGGCAGGAAGCTTGAACGCGTTCTGTCGTTATGAGCCTCCCTCGCTGTCAGACAGGTTCGAGGTGACCCGCGGTGGTTGCCAGACACAGGCGTGTTTCGCCGCCACGGCGCCTTCACCACCATCACCACCATCACCACCATCACCTGCAGGTGTAGAAATCTGTCGACAGCTTTTCTCTCTGTGTGTCGCAGGTTTGATGAAAACAACCACAACTGCTTCAGCTTCTGCTTGCACTTTGTGAACGGCGTTCTGGCAGCCGAGGGCCGCGGCGCTCTGAGCAGAGACGACTTCACCCACACCTTCATCCTGCCGAGGATGAGGAGGGTGTCCAAATACACCACGCTGTACCGGCACATCCAGAAACACCAGTTCTACAAGGTGGACCGACAGCAGCACGCTCAGGGGGCGGAGCCCAGCAGCTGAGCAGCTGTCATTGGTCACATGTGACGCTTCAGTGTCAGACCTGATGTGCAATGAACTGACCTTCACACACGCACACACACAGACACACAGCTTTGGTTCGTGTCTGTGTGTGTGAGGATTTGAACCTGGGGCTGCTCGTCCTCCACCTGATCTTCTTTAGCTCGTTAGTTGTGTGAATTTTGACCTTTTGTTGTCCCTGAGCCACACCGAGGGTCTCAGAGGAAATTACATCTTTTATTTTATTCTGAAATAAAGTTTCTTAAATCACACTTCCTGCAGCTCTCTGGCGTGGAGCTGCAGGTTTTCACCCTCAGGGGGCAGAATGTGGCGGGATGGTCATCACCATGACCGTGAAAGTACGACCATGCAGCATTTAAAGCGTGGAAGTACTCACATTACTTTGAGTTTTAGTTCATAAAAAGTGATAAAAACATTAGCGTCCACTGTTCACTCTGCGTGGGAAGAAAACTTCTTACAGCGAAACATTAAACTTCAGATCTCAGCGAGCAGCGAGCACGCTGCCACGGGAACGTGACATTCACAGAGAAACCCCCGGATCCTCCCACTGACATGACCGCTGTGGGCAAACCTCCACCCGCCCCACTCCTGCTAAACTGGTGACAATAAATTTAAGAGCAACACGACTCAGTGCTGCTGAATCTGTGATTTTATTTCTTTTCTGATGTGTTTTACTTTCATCTGTTGGAAAGATATACACAAAGCACGATTTTATTTTATATGCTGCAGGTTATAGGTTTAAATGTTAAACAAGTTAAACACTTTTAAACACTGTTGCATATAATTTAATATTTGCTTGATGCAAAGATTAAAACAAATAAAATAAGTTTTAAAAAGAGACTTTTTCATTTGATTACATTGTGATGGATTATGCAGAAAAATAGAATTGGGCTGAAAGGTCAATTCTATTTTATTTATATAGCGCCAAATCACAACAAAAGTCGCCTCAAGGTGCTTCATATGGTACAGTACATACAGAGAAAAACCCAACAATCATATGACCCCCTATGAGCAAGCACTTTGGCGACAGTGGGAAGGAAAAACTCCCTTTTAACAGGAAGAAACCTCC
>NW_024583770.1:0-14272 GCF_018398535.1 Haplochromis burtoni
CACAGCCTGCACCTGGGGTCTTACTCTGTGTGATAGACCCCAGCCTCTATGGATCTTGTGCGCAAAGCTTGTTCCTGTGCTGCCATGATTAGTGCCTCTGTGCTGTCTTTCAGTCCAGCTTTGTCCAGCCACTGGTAGGACTTTTGGATATCAGTCACTTCTGCTATCTGCCGGTGGTACATACCATGTAGGGGCCTGTCCTTCCACAATGTTTCCTCATCTTTCTCCTCTTTCTTGGGTTTCTGCTGCCTCAGGTGTTCACTGAGCACGGGGTCAGTTGGGGCCATCTTACTGATGTATTTGTGGATGTTTGTTGTCTCTCCTGGACTGTGGTGCTGACACTCACCAGTCCCCGGCCTTCTTCCTTCCTCTTAGCATACAGCCTCAGGGTGCTGGACTTGGGGTGAAACCCCCAAGCATGGTCAGGAGTTTCCTTGTCTTGATGTCCGTGGCTTCTATCTCTTCCTTTGGCCAGCGTATTATCCCGGCAGGGTATCTGATCACGGGTAGGTGTTACCGTTCAGCTAACTTCTCAGGACTTGCCTGCCCCTCTGCAGGTACTTGGTGGTTGCAGCTTTTCTAGCGACCTCTTCATGGTTCCCATTTGCCTGTGGGATCCAGAGGTGCTTGTAGCTGTCTTCTATGTCTGTATTGTTGCCTTCTGGTAGTTCGATCCC
This sequence comes from Haplochromis burtoni, assembly GCF_018398535.1. NCBI lineage: Eukaryota > Metazoa > Chordata > Actinopteri > Cichliformes > Cichlidae > Haplochromis > Haplochromis burtoni. The sequence continues at coordinate 678 of NW_024583770.1, forward strand.
CTCAGTTCTGACTACCTTCCCTCTTTTTGTTATCATCCGACTTAATTTCTGCAGTCTGAACGGCATTCAAATGCTATTGCTGTATATCCTGGTGCATGGTGTGGATCAGTGAATCAATGTCTCGTTCACTCTTGGCATACAGCTTGATGTCATCCATGTACAGGAGGTGGCTGACAACTGCTCCATTCCGTAGTCGGTATCCGTAGCCAGTCTTGTTAATGATCTCACTGAGGGGGTTCAGGCCTATGCAGAACAGAGAATCTCTTTGGTAGATCTTTGGTAAATCTCACTCATGAGGAGATTTTTGAAAAACAGTAAAATCCAAAAAAGGTGGAAGAGATTCTGCGATGAAGACAACGGGGGTGTATGACGTGGTCTGCCCCTTTCAACCTACAGCAGTGTTGGAACGGAGGAGAGATCGGCGATGGAATTATGACTCTTTAAACACCACAGGCACAAGAAGCCCGGACCCTGATTAAAACTGACTGAAAAATTACTTGTGCACATTTTTTATAACATTTAGGCAATTTCTTTACTGTGCATTAGATCCTCATTCTTCTCAGTAAGGAAAGATGATTGGACATGAACAAAAGAGGGTGAGGGAATAGCCAAGTGAGGATGCACAGTGTGAACTTGTTTCTTATTCTGATACTGGTCACATTATTTTACCATATTTTACCTTTTGAAAATATGCGGTGTCCTGATAAACTGAGCCGATATTTGAGGTTTACACAGCTACATTCTCGCACGAAAATATGTTAAACGTTTATTTTGTGACCCAGAAAGAATAATAAGAGTAATATTAAAACTAACTAGCTACCGCCATTGTTGGAAACTAAGCTGGGCCGCTCTATGAATTCTGGGACACAGCTGCTTCTTCTTCTTCTTCGGGGTTTAACGGCAGCTGGCATCCTTGTACATGCAGTGCTGCCATCTTCTGTTTCAGTCCATTATTACACTCTTAAATCCTGCTATTATTCCTGCGTCTTTTGCGATCTTACAAAGCTTCAAACGACACGTCGACTATTAAATCAGTCGTCGACGATTTTGATAGTCGACGTAATCGTGACTAGTCGACAAATCGTGGCAGCCCTAGTTAACAGATTGTAACTAAGGAAGTGGGGAAAGCATTCACACCAGGAGAGTCTCTCAGGTATAGAAAACTAGTTCTGCCCCAGGATGAAGGAGAGCTGTGATGTGATCTCTCAGTGGAGAGAGATCACTCCATCCTCCCTATTCTGGTATTTTAAAGAGTAAGCAACCTAACTAATAGAGTTGCAAACTCCCAGCAAAAAATAAAAAAATAAAAAATAGGGAACCACCCTCCACCTCATGATGCTTAATCGACGTAATCAACTTTAATTTGATGCAGTGTGAAAAAAAAATGCCCAGAAATAAATTATTTTTCAAGAATAATTAAATAGATTCAACATCTTTCTTCAACAGAATTGCAGACTGCACAGATGGTACCTTCCCAAAGGAAAAAGTACTATAGCTTACTAGGGTATATTAGACTTAACGTTACTATATACAGTAATAGACTTCTATACATTTTACATCAGATTAAAACTTTGGGTGTAAGATTCAGATAATTATTTATTAAAAGCTAGACATTTTAAATGAGAATAAGAAAGAAAAGTATGTCTTTGTACCCCCTTTTCCCTGTTCATGCCCTATCGCCCCCCCGGCTAAACTTTGCTAGATCCGCCCCTGCACAGTTACCAGTCGTCAGCTACATACAAAAAGATCCTGGTGTAGAAAGTAATATTAAATAAATTCTAACAACAGCTTATCAAGCTTAAATGTGCTGCTGTTGTTCAGCCGCTGGTTTCCTCTTTCTGGTGCAAAGTGGGCAATAAACAAACAAGAAAAACGGACTCACGACAGAAAAGCCGATCAGCTGATCATTGATCAGTTTCATGATAGAAGTAGCAACAGGAGAGAGAGAGAGAGAGAGAGGCAGTCGCTCCATATATCGGTTGTTAAGCTTAACGTGGGAATGCTTTACAAACACTCAGAGATGAACTTACACACTTGCTTTACTTCTCTCTGGGATAACTTCCTCGGAGATGAAATGCTGGTTTGGTAGGAGGCTACAAATACACACAGCCCTCTATCACGTGACCACGTGCTAGGGTTATGAGCCGAGTTACGCCGTGTCGTAGATACGTAATATCGGATCGGTCCATCTCTAGTCAATAGTGTTGTCCTGTTCTAAATGCTTCAATCTATCGCCCTCTTCCTGTATCTACAACTTGGATGTTCTTTCAGGTGCTTATAAGTATTTTGTCGCTAAGCAGTGACAAAATGTTTTCATGATAGTCTGTCTGGTTTAGCAAAACTGTGGATCTATAGAGATTGACAGACCACGTGACTTTCGCGCATTGCATGCCGGTAACTCGTAGCAAAACAATCCAAGTACCGCATCAAATGCAAGCATTTGCAGCACCGCAAAACGTTCATTCTTCGGTTCCAATAAATTCTTGCTTTTTCTTTGCCCCCCAAAAAAGTTATGTACAAAACGAAGGAGAACAATGCCGGTCCGTACAAAGACAGACTTAATGAAAAGTCAAAGAAAAGATACGAGGAAAAAAATCAAACCAGTGAAAGGGTTAGATCCTTATGAGCACACAGAGGGACAAAATACGTTAGCGTGCTGCCCAACTTTCACCACGCTCATATTTATAATTATACGGTTCTTGGAGTGAGTGCACACACTCGTGAAGTTTAGTAACTTCAGGTCACTGCAACAAGCCCAGGTACAGTTTACCGACGGATGGGTGCAGACCCTTGAAATGCACCGTGTAGAAAGTAAAGACCATCGTACCTATCATAAGTTTACCAGTCTCACAAATCGTCTTCATAAATACACATTCGTTAACCGTTTATTAATATAACCTTTGAGCTCAATGGTAATTAATTAGTAGTGGAAATAATTTCTGGTAGCATTACAGAAATGTAGCAGTGACAATAATATTGTATGCTGTAATCGTACTGGGCAATTAGTGATACAAAACAACTGTTTTATCCTGTGAATAAAAGTATATGTTTTTGTCAATGTACCATAATAACAGAAGCGAAACGCAATATTGTGTCAGGACAATTCACTATTTATGCACAATAAACAAAGGAGCATAGCGCGACATTTTCTGTTCAGCGCCAGACTTGCTTGTAACCTATATCACCAATTATGTTAAGAAAATGACGCATTAACTACTAAAAAACACTGACCTTCGTGGAAATGCTTGGAGCAGACTAACCTGTGAGCTGGAGTGTTCTGGGACGTTATATTTGATCTTTGAATGGCTGCAATCCAGGCCATCCGTCGCGTCTTTGTTACTTCGGAAACATGGCTCGAACAATTTCTCTTCAACGACGTAATCCGATAACAACCGATCTCTTTACCCGTCGGCTTCCCGTGGCTGTCATGCGACCGGCTATTGCAGTTAATAATACAACAGCTTCTTGCCATTTTTGTGTTTCTTTTTATCACTGTATAACTGATTTCAATTGAAAGCCTGCGTGCACTAGTACCTCTTGCCACGAGTTCCCAGAATTCTTTGCGGTTTTACCCCTGAATGACGTCACATTTTCAACCTCTATACTGTATACCTTTGTTGATGATGTTGTTTTCCTGACTACATGATTGGAGTGCCTTCAGCATGAGATCACAACAACAGTGAGCTCAAGGTGTTTTATATCGTAAGATAAAGACCCTACAGCATTAGAGAGAGAAGCCCAGTAATTAGTTAGCCCCTTGTGAGCAACAAGCTACACCACATTCAACAGTCAGGCAGCTCTCCTTCCCTATTTATTTACTGCCTCACAGGTTTGTCAAAGCAATTGGTCAACAGCTGTAACGTAATGTTCTTGTGATTACAGCCTGAACAGGAAGCTCCAAGCTTGTCACTGGGGTTTCTTCTGTGTGTTAAACAAGTATGCTTTTATCCAAACCTGACAATTGGCACCAGACGAACACATTTAGGAAGTTAGTGGCTACAGAGGGGTGTAACAAAGGCCGCATAATGCAAAAATATGAAATGGATGAAGAAAATATGGCTATGCATGTGCAAACTGTTTTAAAAACCAGAGAAGCTTTAAAGGACAACAATTGTACTTTACTTTCACAACAATGTTTTATTGCAATGTTTCACAATGGCAGGGTGTGATAAATTGCTCTAAAAAAACCCTCCAGTGTATTATGGAATTTAAAATAGACTTTAAAAACATATGACATCACTTTACTCTCTGCCTCTACTCACACATTTTTTATCAAAAACTTTCATGAGGTCACAAATTCAGAGTCTGTGACAGACTGAATTGATAAAAAAATCCACTTTCATTGTGGTTAATGAAGATCCAAAGTCCAGAAAACAGGGAAGAACAGCAAATGTCAGGATAAGCAACATGATGCAGAGACAGAGACTAAACAACAGGAAACAACTGCTGTCATACAAAACTCAGAACTCCAAACACCAGAAATACAAGAATCCAAAAGCAAAAAACAGAAATATTTTTTTCATTAATTAGTAACATCACTCTTATTAAGATTGTTATTAACTGACTGTTTTTAATGAACGTGAGAATACTTACCGGAATTTTTCAGGATAAAGGTATTTATTGTGTTTTAAAGAGTGTCCCTGAGCCCACGCTTGTGTGTTCTGGCCTCACAGCTGTGCAGCTGTTACTGACATGAAAGGAAATTAATGACCTACACATGAAAATACTCTGACGTCTCTTGAGAAGGTTTGTTCTCTGCAAAGATTTTGTTTTGGAATTCAGCTTCTTTCAGCTGCAGGGTCGACAAGCAGATCCACATGTTTGATTTTGGTGGAGTTAACAGTAAAAAATGTACTAAAGTTTAATCAAGTACAAACTTAGAGAATTGATGGTTATAAGTGATGGATTTAGACCTTTTATAGTTTAACATTTATAAGAATCTGACCTACTGCCATGAATTTCCTCTTACTTAAGGTTTTCTTTGGTGTTCCTTTGCCTTTTTTTTCTCTGACTGCTGCAATTTAAGCCACACAGAAGTTTAATAAGCATCAGTTTAAATATTACAAAGTAAAGTAATTAAATGCCAGTTTGTAAAAAATAGTCTACAAAAACATCAACACTGTTTCAGTAACTGTAATCTGTTGCTTCAGTCCCAGAGGAGTGATGGATTAACTGTGGGAACCATATGGGATCACAGAAACACAATTAAACCTGAAAAACAACCAAACAGTTTAAGGACTCACCCGTGGAAGGATTCAAGGAAAAAAGATCAGCAAACAGACTCAGATATTCAGAGCAGAGCTTTGTAGAGGACAGAGCTGCTTCACAGATCAGTCTTGTATTTTGTCTGTTCTGTCTCTGTCTGCACTGCTCGCTTCCTTCCTCAGACCACTGTGCTGTGGACCTGTCTGTTCACACTGCAGCAGAAATATAAAAGCACCACCCACTGAAACTATGTGAGACGTATATAGTGTGTCATCTGAGCCTCAGCAGAACGTTTGAATGGATGGCTGTGCATTTTGCACCCCTTTCTTAAAGTATTGAGGTTCTCTGAAGGAATAGCTTCATGGTTTTATTTTGCCTCTGATGTCAAACAGCTGCTGATGGTGCTGGTTGGAGCTCTGAGAGAAAACAAAGGCTGATCCTATGATGGTTTCATCAGCAGGAATGAAACAGAGCATCCAAGCTGAGAAGAAAGAACACATTCAGCCTCAGCCAGTAGCAACTTTCTCTTGTTTCAGACTCTCAGCTGTCTTTCTTCCTGCTGCCTGGCACGTCCATCTTCATCATCCTTTTTCCAGTATTTCCTCCCTCCCTGCTCTGCACATGTCCAGACCCTTTCAGCCTCTCTGACTCTGAGCTGTCCCTCTGATGAACTCATATCTAAATCTTCAGCTCGCCCTTCCGTCTTTTTGTCAGTGCAACTGTCTCCAAGCCACACATCACAGCAGCTCTCACTACTGTCTGTTATGGCTCTAGCAGAGCCTGCTGTGGTGTTTGGCTGTGTGGGTGGGTCCTGCCCTCTGTCCAGCCTTTGGTACCACCTCTCTGAGCAGCTGTTTCTACTTAGCAAACATGCCAGAGAGAGAAGAGCTCCAGTGTCAGATAGTGATGGGAATTCCGGCTTTTTCTAGAGAACCGGCTCTTTCGGGTCGGCTCACTAAAAAGAGCCGGCTCTTTCAGCTCCCAACTGGCTCTTCAGGTTGTTTTGTTGTTTTAATTAATTTATTATCGACAACAATATAAAATTGTGCACCAAAGGAATTACTAATGTAAACAAATGTGGTTTTATTTATATATGTTCATTTAAATATATATGGTGGCCCCTAGAGACAAAGCACGTATAAACTCCAAAACACATTGCTAGCGTTAACTGAACTTCCAAAACAGAGCTACCTAGATCACTTAAATTACACAATTGGAAGCATATGTCTATTGTGTGTGTATTTATACACAAACACTCATATATATTCCTATACGTCCTGGCTTGTGTAGCCACTAGGTAACCAAAGCTCAACACTACCCCTAGCATCCTGGAACACCTCCATTGTGTTTTGGAATTTGTATCTGTTTTGGAGGTTTCACGTGTTTTGGAGTTTTACGTGCTTCAGAGTTTGTATTAATTATGTGTCGGTAGCGAACCAATGCGTCTTAGAGCCGACGCATTGAAGTGAAACCTCCTTATTGGGAGCTGTGTTTTTTTGTTTTTGTTTCTTTTCCCTCTCACCCTCTCTCTTGCACTTTTTGTCTCTTCACTCTGCACGTGAGCCTTGTGCTTGTGCTGAGCAGAGGGGGGAGGAGCAGTATTTACACTCGCAGTAGCACAGGAACCAGAGGTGGGACCAAGTCATTGTTTTGCAAGTCTCAAGTAAGTCTCAAGTCTTTATCCTCAAGTCTCAAGTCAAGTCTCAAGTAATGTCAGGCAAGTCAGAGTCGAGTCTCAAGTCACTGGTGTAAAAGTCCGAGTAAAGTCACAAGTCTGAAACGTGTACAGCGTACACTGTAGTGTGTAGCACACAGGAGTATTAGCTTATTACGTACACGTTGGTAAGCTGTCTTGTTGCAACTGACGAACTGAAACAAACGAGCGTGCTGTGTGTGCAACAGCGCGACAAACATTACCTGTCCTTTTATTAACTGCACAAGTAGTGCTGGTCATAGCTGCTGGCTACCTGTGTAAGGCTGTCATGGGTCTGTAGCTCTGTCACCGTTTTAGGGAACATATTTAGTTAGTATTTAGAAACATATTTAGTTTTAAAGTAAGTTTCCGGGCTTTTCCTGCCTTTCTGGAGGGATTATATTTCACTAAAAAACGATCTAATATGCATGTCCACATAATTATGCATTATTATAATTATAATATATAAAAACACACGCTGTATTTTAAAGAACATACATTAAGAAGCAGATTATATTAGATTTATATTTTAAATAAGACAAAATTTGGATTTTACAGCAGTAAAATGATTGTATCTCTACAGTTTAAACATGTAATAAGCTTTGCCCTGCACAGAGTGGATAGTGAAACAAATGGAATCATCATAATGACATTATTTCATATTTATTACTTCCCCCTCCTCATTGCTTTATTATTGTAGCTCTAGTAATAAATAATAATGTAAGGATTCTGGATCAGCACAGTGATGCCCATAGTATATACAGTATTCTGAAGAAGGTCTAAAATGTCACTGTGTGTGCGTGCATGTGTGTGTTTTATTTAGATGGATTTTTAAAAAAAAATATTACTCATGATATAACATTGTCCAGACATGGCTGGTAAGGACATGAGGAGGAAACAGTAGGAGCTGTGTGAGGCTACTAAAGGCAGTGCTATAACATTTTTCTGTCATCATTTTATTATAGATTAAGTGCTGGAGTTGTTAGGTGTGGATAATTAAATATATAGATTTATTGCAATAGCAAAGTTGTGCCTTTTCTCAGTAGCAAGTGGAGAGTGATAGTATGATGAGGGATGGAAGGAGAAGGAGAAGAGTGATCACAGGCAGAGCCTAATTATTTCCTTAGTTTTTTCTGTTGTCCTTATGATTCCAAGCGCTGTCACAATCTTTGCATTTTAGTTATCTATCTATAGACACTTGTTTAATCAGTACCATCTCACCTATGGACTTTTTAATGTCTACAGTCTAGATCAACACAGCCCTGCCCTTCCCATATTAGATTCTTTTTTTTTTTTTTTTTTTTTTTTGCCTGTCCCGTTTGGCTCTTTTGCCATCAGAATTGTTGTCTAAAGGCAAAGAAAGATGCCCAACGGATTTACTTTACCAAATTGACCATCCCAGCCTTGCCGTAATGGTCCATTTGATTCACCTTTTATTGTTTATTTTATTTTCACTTACTGAATACGGGACAGACTTGTACTGGGGGAAAGAAGGGGAGAAAGAAAGAGGGAAAGAGAAACAGCTGAGAAGAGGGACGGGGGAGAAGGGCAAAAACCAAAAACCAACAGACGTGAGCAGAAGAAAAGAAAAAAAATGCATATATCAAGTCACCTGGTCACCTGCTGAGAAAGAAAAAAGAAAACAAGCAGAAGAGAACAAGAGTAATAGAATAAACAACATCACAATGATATATGGGAATATGACAGTAAATACTAAATATTAAACATTATTGTGCAGCACATAAGATCAACAGAACACAGTGTGCTTTGAGGTAGGAGCCAAAAAGGGTGTAGTTTGTGGGTGTGATCACCCGTGTGTACACCTGTGAGCATGGACGCGCTTGTTTGTTTTTTTTTTAAAAGGTTCCTTCATGTAATAGATCTGCTAGAGGGTGTGGGGGGGCCACAGCCCCTCCTCCAGGGCGATGAAGCAGGTGATGGAGGAGATCAAAACTCCAGACATCCAGAGGCCCCCAGAACACAAGAGACCAAGGAAGACCAACAGAGGGGCAGCTCGCGCCACTGTCCCAGAAAGAGCTGAGGAGAGTCCCAGATGAGGGCTCACTCAGCAGCCGCGGAGCAGAAGCCAGGGGGAGTTGCAGTGACGCGCCCGTGAGCTCCGCCGGCAGCCAGCCTGCCTGAGTGACCGAGCCCCAGGCCGAGAGGCCGGGGGCACCCCACCTCCGAAGTGGCCCGAGCGAAGCCCCAGGCTCCAGGCCCCGATAAGCGGCCGCCAAGGAGTGAGCCGGTGTGTACCTGGACGCCCATCCCCCGGACACAAAGAACCACCAACGCACCGATGTCTGAGGGGGTCCGCCACTGGCAGGGGAAGTGGTGGTAGGGGGAGATAGGCCTCCAAACCTTGGAGGGCCTGAAGATGTCCCCAGAGAGGTGGCGCCTGACACCCAACCTGACATATAGACACAGACATACAGGCACACACAGATACAAACATCCATTCCCACCTTCATGCTCTCATATGCACTTACTCCACACTCAACCAACGTGGAGACAGACATAAAGAGACGTCTGTACACACGATCACACTCCCCAAGCGTACTCTACAAACCGGGTCTAGGTGACCCGCCCCTGGAGGGGGGAACTGCACCCAGACCCAGGTGGTGTTTACCCTTTTCCCTGCGGTGGGGGGAGGCAGACCGCCCCGACTCCGCAGCAGCAGGAGGCCCCACACTCCAGACCGCAGTCGGACGGCCAACTCCTCCTCCTAGCCCCCCCGCTCCAGCAGGTCGCAGAGAACTGGGGGTGAGAGAAGACTCCAAACCTCCCTCCACCCGCTCATTGTATGTTGATGCATGTGTGTTCTAAGGTGCATTTAAAACCCAGGAGGGCATGGAGCTACCTGCCAGAGAGCAGCAGGTAAGCGCATGGTCCCTCCTGCTAGCCCTCAATGTCTACGTGTATTTAAAATTGAGAGGTGGGCAACGATCGCCAGGGGTGAGGTGTACACCCTGATGGTACTTTGGATCCGTGTATCGTGCCCACCCCCAAGATCCTATATGTATGTGTAATGAGAGTGTGATAATGTGAATGTCTAAGTTGTGGGATAAAATTGAGGCAGAGGCAGCCAGAAGGAGGACAGAGGGGGGGGTAGCCTCCTCTGCACCCTGGTGACATACCCCTACTCCAAGGCCCTGCATGTGTGGGTGGTTGTGGTGGAGCGGGAAGAGGGAGGCAGCTGGAGATGGGGAGGGAAGGAAGGGAGGGGCAGGACCCCTCCCTGGGGCCAGCTCCCCCGCTGACCCCAGTAGGCACCCCCATACTCCGCGACCCGCCAGGGAAAGGGGGCCCAGGCCCATCCAGACCGGGGCCCAGTGCAGCAGCGCCTCCCGGCCCCACAGAGCCCGGGACAGTCCACCCAACCCCACCACAGAGAAAACTGCACCCACCCCACCATCCACTCATCTTACTAGATAATCTAATTAGATTCTTGATGAATGTGTGTTGTTGTTATTCAGCCTGGTTCAATGTGCCCCTTTTTAACTTTGAGCACCCGCCCCTTTAAACCTCTCTGCACGGCCCTGTTCATTCTATAAATGCTGTCCGTTTAAATGGTCTTACCTGTACACACTGCATATCCACCGGATTCCAGCCAGAGTGGATTCTGGAGTCTTCCACGCTCCTGTTAGTGATCCTCCATCTGGATGGATGAGAACAACCTTCTGAACAATCTAGCAGGAGATGGCCCATATCTATGGGACTGATTTGTGCTAATAACGCCCATTGTATGGACTGATAACAGCCGAAGCGGGTGAATAAAGTCACCCAGTAGCTAGCTGTGCCATTACCCAGCATACATCACTCCCTCCGTAAATGCAATAAACGATACAAAAGTATCGTTCTACCTGTTTTTCAGGTAGTTGTTTACATTATATAATTTATTGTGTTCTGTATACGTCACTACAATGTGATTTGGAAAATGTCTAAATATACCGACAACAGGCACTTCCGCGGCAATCTCTTCAATCGGAGGACCCTTCACGTCAATTCCCGACGCGAGAGGGGTACCCTGCGCGTCCATAAGTGCAGCAGAGGGAGCCTGACCATGCGTCACACGTTTGACGAGTTGGGAGTGAGAACTGTGTTGACAGTGCAAAGCTGAACCACAACCAGATCGCCACAGCAGCCATCCTTCTTCTGATGAAGTACTTCCAAGAAAAAGAGGACTCAATCTTCATCTTGGCTGACGTAATTATATTTAAAATTTTACACATGCACTCTCAATACTGTCAACATAAACAAAGGAAAAATATTTCAATGATTTTGGGTATCATCATTCAAATCAGTTCCTTTTGTGTTTTAAAGGCTTTTTCCACCAAGATGTCTGTTGAGAGAGAGATGACCTTACCCATCACACCAAGGGTAATAGCGCTTGGTAAGTAAATAGTTTCAATCCTCTTGTAATATTTTTGTAAAAAATCTATGTAATTATTGTGGTATTTGTACCCACAACAACTTACTTAACAGGGGTTTGTCTGTTTTATATTGTATAAAAATAGAATACACACAGTTTGCTGCTGTTTCTCTTATTATTTATTATACACAATGACCAACAGGAAAAAACAGCCTAACATTTCAGCACAGGCCAAAATGCCAAAACATTAGGCAGTTTTTTCCTGTAATTGATCATAATTTTCATTACATAATAAATAATAAGAGAAATAGCAGCAAACCGTGTGGATTCTATTTTTGTACAGTGTGAGGCCTGCTATCCAGCATTCTTGTGGAAACCTTATTTGTAAGGGTGAGCACATTGTCTTATTGGACTCTTGTCTGTTTTTAGGGAATAATTTCATGTCTGCAAGCCGCTGGATGATCAGTTTGGAGGGCAAGGCATTTTATGAGCCTGAGCAGATGCATGACTTTGCCAGCACCCTTGCTGTCTTCTTTGAGTATCAGGAGTCAGCGTCCATCACACTGGAGATGATACAGAGGTAAATACTTTACACCATTAAAGCTTACACCATTTAAGAATGAAATATATGTGATAGCTTGACTACAGTTGCAGAAACATATAGGTGATTAGGGCTGGGCCATATTATACCGTTCACGGTAATACCGGTATAATGTTAGGCAACGATAGGAAAATGAAATATCGCGATAGAATATGAGTAAAACGCGCATGCGCAGTGCCTTTGTTTTCATACGCACATGGCCGATTGTTGAGTGAAACAGATGAACCAGAATTGGTTTGTAAAAATGGTGCAACTTCAGTGATGTGGAACTGGTTTGGTGTTTGTCCGTCAGATACACGACAAAGCACATTTTTTTGCAGAACATGCAAGCGGCCGTCGGACTAAGATGCCCTTAAATCTGGGAGTAATCTGGGTCCTAAACTCCGTATGCTTCAGGTCAAACGAACACTGCAGCATCACTAAGAGTTAAAAACTGTCTAAATTCTTTCATCTTTAATAAAACGATCAGCATTGCTGCTTTACCAGGTGTAACTATGAAGTTTAACTTCCAGGCATCCATGAAAACAAAATGTTATTACATTTAACGGAGTTAGAAGTTAGCAGGAAGCTAGCGGAAGTTAGCTCGCTAGTTTCGCTAGTTACCTAAGCATGATATAGCATGTTCTGACTGAGAGATTTCTGAAAAAATTCAAACGTACAGCTCTGCTATCACTTCCAACATAAATGAAGACAGGAAACTAAACAGCAGTGACGTTTGTAGGGTTACTGAAGTTGGGCTAGCTGGTATATAATGATGTGCTACGTGATCGCTAGCGACACAGCTATGTTAGCATAACATAAACAGTGAAGCTGGAGGACGAACACTAACACTTTTCCACTTATAAAAGTTAACGTTAAGGTTCCTGATAGTTAGAGACAAATGCAATCGCATGGCAGGATGCTGTAAACGGACCAAACTTCAGTCAGGAGAACAACTGAGATAATCCATCCACAATACGAGGTTAGTCATTAATATACTGCAACAACATGGGAATAGAGCAGCTGCCAGAGAATTCAACATTAATGAATCAATGGTACAGAAGTGGAGGAAGCAAGAAGAATGAGTTTAATAAAGTTTGATTTATCTGACTGCTTTGTTTCGCTTAATGTGCCTTATAATCCCGTGCACCTTATGGTCCGAAAAATACGTACTGCACACTGCAGTTTAATGTTGCAAAGCACCTCTTTTTAACTTCAGTGGATATTATACATGGTTATGCTCAGGATATGTCAGCCCATTTCTACTGGAAATGCCTTTTGGTTAAACTTTCAGCAAGGAATTTGCATTTGCACTGTTACATTTTTATAAAGCTTTAATGTACATAAAAACCAGCTTCTTGTTTAAGTGAAAATAAATGGAAGGTTGTCTTTTTGCGCTAGTAATGTTGTGGAGTTGTATTTTGTCTCGCATCAATTATATCGTCAGTTATATCGTTATCGCAAATTTTCAAATATATATCGTGATAAATATTTTTGGCCATATCGCCCTTGCTACTATAGGTGATTGCTGTAATGTATGTTTTAATTTTGAAATTAAAGCAGCCTTTTTTCCGTTAAAAGGTTCTTTGTGAGGATCAATCCAGACATGGGAACAAAATGCCCTGCAAAACTTGGTACAAGCCGCAAGACAGGTCGTGTCGTAAAGAGGAAGGTTACAAGCATCAGCCCTCGGATCACCACCTTCCTCCAGCGGCTCTCTGAGTTTGAATGGAGGACTTCCAACT
>NW_024583770.1:31565-49520 GCF_018398535.1 Haplochromis burtoni
TTTTGAATTTCAAGTCCTTTCGAGTCTTTAAAAAAAAAAAACGAAAAAAAGCATGTTGCAGTTATGCTAAATGTAAATATTAGACCATGTAATTTTTAAATCTGTGTTTTTCTCAACACATGACAAAATAGTGAACTTAGAAAATATACACAAATTGTGAAATTGCACCTCTTTAAAATGCAGCTCAATTAAACCTAGCTCCAAGAATAATTTTCACCGACAGTTCTGAGATAAGCTGCATGTTATTCTTGGATGCGGTTGTAGGACCGGCTTTAAAATCGCATGACAAAAATATCATACACATTAAAAAAAACTGCATCACCAACGTAGCCTGGACAACATTTGCTAGTTAGATGAAGTCAGCTATCTCATCCGACAACAGTTTACCGACGGATGGGTACAGGACCTTGAAATGCACCGTGTAGAAAGTAAAGACCATCGTACGTATCATAAGTTTACCAGTCTCACAAATCGTCGTTCATAAATACACATTCGTTAACCGTTTATTAATAGGACCTTTGAGCTCAACGGTAATTAATTAGTAGTGGAAATAATTTCTGGTCGCATCACAGAAATGTAGCAGTGACAATAATACTGTATGCTGTAATCGTACTGGGCAATTAGTGATACAAAACAACTGTTTTATCCTGTGAATAAAAGTATATGTTTTTGTCAATGTACCATAATAACAGAAGCGAAACGCAATATTGTGTCAGGACAATTCACTATTTATGCACAATAAACAAAGGAGCATAGCGCGACATTTCTGTTCAGCGCCAGACTTGCTTGTAACCTATATCACCAATTATGTTAAGAAAATGACGCATTAACTACTAAAAACAGACTGACCTTCGTGTAAATGCTTGGAGCAGACTAACCTGTGAGCTGGAGTGTTCTGGGACGTTATATTTGGTCTTTGAATGGCTGCAATCCAGGCCATCCGTCGCCTTTGTTACTTCGGAAACATGGCTCGAACAATTTCTCTTCAACGACGTAATCCGATAACAACCGATCTCTTTACCCGTCGGCTTCCCGTGGCTGTCATGCGACCGGCTATTGCAGTTAATAATACAACAGCTTCTTGCATTTTTGTGTTTCTTTTTATCGCTGTGTAACTGATTTCAATTGAAAGCCTGCGTGCGCTAGTACCTCTTGCCACGAGTTCCCAGAATCCTTTGCGGTTTTACCCCTGAATGACGTCACATTTTCAATCTCTATATAATATGCATGTTAAATTTTATATTTGGGGTGAAATATCAAGTCTTTTCAAGTAAACCGGTTCAAGTCCAATTCAAGTCCCAGGTCATTGGTGTAAAAGTCCAAGTCAAGTCACAAGTCTTAGAACATTTTTTCAAGTCAAGTCTAAAGTCATAAAATTAATGACTCGAGTCTGACTCGAGTCCAAGTCATGTGACTCGAGTCCACACCTCTGCCATCCACCTCTCCATCAAACTTTAAGTGTTAATGTGAGTTCTGAAAATGTTATGAAGGAAGGGGAAAATTATCAATAAAGATCGGAACTGTTTGGGTCGTTGTCCTGCTGGAAGGTGAACCTCCGCCCCAGTCTCAAGTCTTTTGCAGACTCCAAGAGGTTTTGGCTCCAAAATTGCCGTATTGGCCCCATTCATCTTCCTATCAACCGGATCAGCGCTCCCTGTCCCTTGCTGAAGAGAACAGCCCCATGAGCATGATGTTCCACCCCCATCATTACAGTGGGATGGTGTTGTTCGAGTGATGAACTCAGTGTTGTTCTTCTGCCAACACACGTAGGTTGCAGTTTATGGCCAAAAAGTTCCATTTTGGTCTCATCTGACCAGAGCACCTTCTTCCACATGTTTGCTGTGTCCCCCACATGGCTTGTGGCAAACTGCAAACGGGACTTCTTATGGTTTTCTGTTAACAATGGCTTTCTTCTTGCCACTCTTCCATAAAGGCCAACTTTGTGCAGTGCACGACTAATAGTTGTCCTATGGACAGATTCCCCCACCTGAGCTGTAGATCTCTGCAGCTCGTCCAGAGTCACCATGGGCCTCTTGGCTGCATTTCTGATCAGCGCTCTCCTTGTTCGGCCTGTGAGTTTAGGTGGACGGCCTTGTCTTGGTAGGTTTACAGTTGTGCCATACTCCTTCCATTTCTGAATGATCGCTTGAACAGTGCTCCGTGGGATGTTCAAGGCTTGGGAAATCTTTTTGTAGCCTAAGCCTGCTTTAAATTTCTCAATAACTTTATCCCTGACCTGTCTGGTGTGTTCTTTGGACTTCATGGTGTTGTTGCTCCCAATATTCTCTTAGACAACCTCTGAGGCCGTCACAGAGCAGCTGTATTTGTACTGACATTAGATTACACACAGGTGCACTCTATTTAGTCATTAGCACTCATCAGGCAATGTCTATGGGCAACTGACTGCACTCAGACCAAAGGGGGCTGAATAATTACGCACACCCCACTTTGCAGTTATTTATTTGTAAAAAATGTTTGGAATCATGTATGATTTTCGTTCCACTTCTCACGTGTACACCACTTTGTGTTTGGTCTTTCACGTGGAAATTTCTCCAAGCATGACATCCCAGTGTATATTTCAGACCCAGCAGACAAAAACTGGTTCACCCGAAAGACAAAACTCCAAAACACAGACTTAACAATGTGGTGTATGCTGTACAGTGCAGCGAGGAATGCCCAGACCTCTACATTGGAGAGACCAAACAGCCACTTCACAAGCGCATGGCACAACAGAAGAGCCACCTCCACAGGACAAGACTCAGCAGTCCATCTGCATCTTAAGGATAAAGGACACTCTTTCGAGGATGCCAATGTTCACATTTTGGACAGAGAGGACAGATGGTTTGAAAGAGGAGTGAAAGAAGCCATCTATGTCCACTGTGAGCGACCATCTTTGAACAGAGGTGGTGGTTTACGACACCAACTGCTCTGCCATCTATAATCAGTTTTGAGATCCCTTCCCAGACGCCTTAACGCCCACTCACATCCTGGGCCATTCTGATCAATCAGAATCGCATGATAGGGTGCAGGCCTAGGTTTCACAATGTCACGAACTCTGGCTGATTGGACCCACACCCAGTTTCACACCTTGGCTCAGGCGATTAGAGGATCATCAGGGGGTCCTTTTGTCCCTCTGTGGGGGGAAACTCCCACTAGGTTTATATCTGGGACTCTCCACCATTTGACCTTAGAACTGAAGAAGCTTCTCGGATGAGAGGTGAAACGTCTTCAAGCAACTTAAAGAAGTCCAGACGCTTTTCTTTGCAAGCTCCTTTGACTACGATGACCTGGATGACTGAGAACCTTCAAAGACATGATGCCTCCTAACCATCTCCTATTTGTTTCAAGGCATTCAAGGCACATCCTTATATGACAATAAGTAGGACACCAAAGCGTTCCTAGGTCAGCTGAGAGACAGCTGAGATAATCTCTCCAGAATGTGCTTTGTGTACCTCGGGAACTCGAAGGTATACACATGCCCAGAACATCTGGTGGTTCAGGCAACCCGGTCAGATGCTGAACTACCTCAACTGCCTGCTTTCGATATTGAGGAGTAGCAGCTGTACTTTCACAAACAACCTCCTAAATAACAGAACTCCTCATCTTATCTGTAAAGGATAGATCAGTCCCCATTCTTTCACTCTACCCACATTTTGTAATCATAGCTGAGGCTTGTAACAGAGATCAACCAGTAAATCAACAGTTTCGCTTTTGCACTCAGCTCTATTTTTACCACAACATGCCAATACAGCATCCTAACTGCAATTTGCCCCAAGTGTTTTGTCATCTCCCCTCACTCATAAACCTGATGTCCTTAAACTCCTACACCTGTGGCAGCAACTCATCCCTGACCCACAGTGAGTTCTCCACCCTTTTATGGCATCCTCCAGTCCCCTTAAAGATTAGAACCACCTTTCCATAATACCAATACAGAGGCCCCACACCAGATATCCACCCCACCCAACTATATACTCAGTTAAATTCAACCGCACCCCACCTACTCTATACATTGTGTAGTGCACTACTTTCCCCTTCTGAGTCAGC
This sequence comes from Haplochromis burtoni, assembly GCF_018398535.1. Classification (NCBI taxonomy): domain Eukaryota; kingdom Metazoa; phylum Chordata; class Actinopteri; order Cichliformes; family Cichlidae; genus Haplochromis; species Haplochromis burtoni. Next base: position 35,610 of record NW_024583770.1, read on the forward strand.
TGACGGTTTGCTGGAATTGCTTAGAGACCGACTGAAAGTCTGGTTCCATGAACTCACCAAACTCCTCCCACATCTGAGTTCTGCTTGGTCTGGGGGTACCCATCAACTGACTCTGGATTCCCACAAACCTAATAAGACTCCATCTTCAGTTTAATGGTTCCCTTCAACTCCAGTGTCCACTATCTGATTTGGGGATTACCACCATGACAAGCACCAACCACTGTGCTGCCACAGCTCTGTGCAGCCGCCTCAACAATGCAGGTGCAGAATATGGTTTATTCACAGTAAATGTCCCTAGCCTCCCTAGGAATACCATCAGAGTTCTAATGGACGTGGGAATTGAAGATATCGTAGACTGTGTATTGTAGATGAGTGCATGCTAACTATACGTTTGGCCATGCAGGTTTGCAGTAATGGGCAGTGCAACAGTTTTAGAGATACAAATAAGCTTACATTAAATCATGTCATTAAAGTATATTTTGATGTGATTCTCTGAGTTCCATTTCTGATATGTCTGTGAGCCCCACTTATAATTAAATGTTAATGCTTTTGCACACTTACAAATACTTGTACTTTAAGCTGACTTCAGTCAGTGATAAATATATTTTGTACACTGCTCTGCTTTTAATAATCCTACTTAAACTATTAATTCTAAACATTTTAAAAGTAGTGATGCAATAAATAAAACATACTTCATTAACTACTCATCTGTGTTTCTCAGTACTACACAAATAAAAAACTGGATTTCCAGTCGATAAATAAGCCAACACAGCACAATGTATAAAAAAAAACACAGTTACAGTGAGTTAAAAGGAGTGAGCAGAAGTAAAATTATTAAACAGTCAGGTCTAAAACCAATAAGAGCCCCAAAATCCAACAAAAGAATTCTAAAAAAGGATTGAGAGGTGGAGAAAAACAAAAAGGAGAAAGAGGCTGAAGTAGAAGTTGAAGACATTGGAGAGTAGAGCAGTGGGCTCAGGGTGTGGTGCCAGGGGAGGCTGACCAGCTGATCTCCATCATCTAATCATGCCTCACTTGTATGAATAGGATGCTGGGATCTGACCGGGAGTTCTGTGTTGCGTGTTGAGCAGCAGAAGGCAGTAGAAAAGCAACGCAGAACAAAAATAAAGATCAGAACGCTGTATGTATCACTCCTTTGTGTGTTACAAAATAAGCTGAAGAATACAAAGAGACAGAAGCTGGAGCCAAGGAAGAAATCTTTGTGTTCTGCTCTGATTTTGTTTTTCTATGTTCAGGATACTCGCGTTACTGATTAGTGATATTAGTGCTTTATGAATGTAGTACCATTAGTATGTTTGTTAGTCTTGTATTTTAGGTTATTAGTGTCGCCTTGTAACTTGTTGTGTTTAGAGCTTCCTCTTTGTCCTTCGCAATGTCCACACATAAATGGGTATTTTTGAAAACTGACATTTTCTGTTTTTGTTAAAAAAGAAAAAAATCTTGTCCACACGTGCAGTTTTGGAAAAATATCTCCGTCCACATTTCACTAGCAGGGACCACTCCCTTGGTAACGATGAGCAATGAGGGATGAGGGAGTGTGATTAGTGCTGCGGTTTGGGGAAGGCCTTGAAGGGGACTGGCGACGGCTCTCGGGCCGGGCAGAACCCCCTGTACTAACGAGAAATAAAGGGAGGAAAGGAAGAGAGGAGAGGACAGGAGAAGAGAGGAAAGAAAAAAAGGGGGGGCGGGTGGGGCAAAAATGAGAACAGCAGCTATTGGAGAAGGGGCTTTTATAGCCTGAGGCCAGAGGGGACGTGAAGGAGGAGTGGTCCCGCTCCTGAAATTCAGATGATATGCAAAAAACTACGTCAAACACTGTCAACAACATGCCAAATCCTAACCCTGTAGAAATGTTGGCCAATCAGAAGTCTAGAAGCCTGGGAGGGAAAGAGTAAACAGGGTTTTGTGTGGAACAAAACCTGAAGTACTTCTGAAAAGTTTTTTTTGTTTTTCTGGAAAGGCAGCTAATTTCGTGTCACTTTTCAAGTTCCTTCATCATTTCAAATGTTAATAACTAAAGACAGTTTTTGTCTCACTGGCTCTCACTCTCGCACAGCATGACTTCAAAACATATGCACACCTTTGATGTTGCGTGACAAGAGCTCCGTTTTCCTCATCCACACGCAAAAAGGGAGTTTTCAAAAATCTCCACCCTGTAGGAGTTTTTAATAATAATAATAATAATAATAATAATAATAATAATAATAATAATAATAATAATAATGGATTGGATTTATATAGCGCTTTTCAAGGCACCCAAAGCGCTTTACAATACCACTATTCATTCACTCTCACATTCACACACTGGTATGAATGTGAGAGTATAATATCTATTTCTATGTAATAATCTCTATATCTATCTCTATTTAGTGATTTAAAACGCTGTGTACGTGCAGATGAAAAGCCCAAACGCACGGAAAAAGCTGTGTTTTCAAAAATACCCGTGGACGCAGCCTGAGCGGCTGTTAACCTACCCGGTGTGTTCCCTGCCTGTTTTTCCACCTCATGGATTTGCTATTTTCAACTGACGCCAACCTCAGTGAAAGGTTTTTGTTTAGTTTTGTTTTTTTTGCTTCAGTCTGTCTCCAAGTCCTGTGTTTGGTTCCACCTGGTATTGACACTTATTCAACTGACGCCAACCTCAGTGAAAGGTTTTTGTTTAGTTTTGTTTTTTTTGCTTCAGTCTGTCTCCAAGTCCTGTGTTTGGTTCCTCTGAGGTAGTTGAAGACAATTAAGTCAAACGATTTCAGGTGTTCATTGGGAGTGAGCAGAAGGACAAGATTAGAAATGAGGACATAAGAGGAACAGCTCAGGTTGAGCAGTCTGGAGAACCAGAACAGCTGCTTCAGGTGCAGTAGGAAAAGAGGAGTCACCTGAGAGAGTCACATGAGTCTCAACGAATCAGAAATGTGGAATGCAGGTGGAATGCATCACATGAGGCAGAAGGTTTCAGTGTAGCACTGACAATATCATGACTAAAGGAATGAATTCATGGTAGATGTGCTCGCTCCCTGTTACTTATAAACCAGCTGATTCCTCCTCCTCCAAAGGAAGAGGCACCAAAACCAGACGCACAGCTGCAGGTAGAGGATGAACAAAAACTGAAAAACAAAAAGTTCAACATCATTTCTAAGAAGTAAAGTGAAAGTGTAGAGAGCAGCAGCAGAGCTGCAGTCGAGTCCTGTTTGTCTCTAAAAGAAGATTCACTGGAGTCCATCAGGTTCCTCTCAGCAACAGTGGTGAGTGCAGCTGATCACACTTCCTGCTTCTACACAAATCTTCACTCTGTTCACTTCATCAGGACTCATCACAGTCACACTGGATCCATAGAAATCTGCTCATGTAACCACAGATCCACTGTAGGAGCATCGAGCTGCTGCTTCAGTCTCACTGTGGCTCTGCTCAGGACTGTGGACTCAGGCTGTGCTCTGGACTTCAGACTGACTCCACACTTCCTGGTTATTCATCACTTCCTGCTCTCATTAACATATATGCTTTCTGCCCTTAATGTTGTTCATTCATCACTTCCTGTTATCATTACTGTTTATTCATCACTTCCTGCTCTCACACTATTTATGTCCCGTAGCTCTTTCAGAATAACAGATAAGCAGAGGGAAGCTTTTAATGTGAAGCAGTGAGAGAAAACACAACGTGTTTGTCAGTGAGTGCATGCATTTTAAATAAAAATTATTTAAAAATTATTTATTTTTAGACTCAGATTTGGTAGTTTTTTGGAACCAAAATGTCCATCACACATTGTTTAAGAACCAGTAGAAAATTGAGTGCAGAAAGAAAATATCCCAAGCAATAACTCTAAACGTTTGATAGACACATGTTAAGAGTTCAATACTTTAAAAAAATAAATAAAAATAAAGTGAATTTGAACTATAATGGTTTCTTTTCTTTCGCCCTCAGAGTGCCGACATGTCTGCTGCCAGCAATATGTGATCTGAAGATCATTTCTTTATTATGGATTAGGTGCAAGAGTTTTTAAGTGTGGATAATTAATATAGATTATGTAATAGCAAATTGTGCCTTTTCTCAGATTGCAGTGGAGAGTGATATATGAAATGAGGGAGGAAGAAGAGTGAGCAAAGAGTGAATCACAGGCAGAGCCTAAGTTTATTTTCACGTAGTTTTTTGTTAGCTGCTTATGGTTCCAAGCGCTGTCACCAATCTTTGCATTTGTTATTATCATCTAATACACTTGTTTAATCAGTACCATCTCACCTATGGACTTTTTAATGTCTACAGTCTCAGATCAACACAGCCCTGCTGTCCAGCAGGAGCAGCAGCAACCCCTCAACACCAACATTGTACCCCATCAGGTAAAACACTTACTTAGCATTGCCCCCACCTGATGACAGTGATATAGTATAATGCAATTACATATTAAATTCGTGATGAATGTGGGTTGTTGTTATTCAGCCAGGTTCTATGTGCCTCTTTTTAACTTTGAGCAGGGACGGGCGGATCTAGCGAAATTTTCTTAGGGTGGCATGAGGGTGGCAAAGAAATCAAATAGGGTGGCAAAATCAAAGCCTTTTTAACACATATGCAGGTGTTACATATGGTTAAAATTTCAAATGCAGTGAGTATACACGTTTTTCATATAAATATAGTCTATAACTTAATTATTGTCTGTAGCCCACATAATTACACACTTTAGTTACATAAAACATGTGAGTTTTGATGTTATGTGCTGTATAGCCTGTATAATAAATAAATATGTAGCCCAATAAGTATAAAATCCAGAAAGCTACACAACATGGGGCGGTTCATTTACAAACACAAGTCTAACTTAAGTTTCACACTGTTTTTTGTTAGAAAACAATCACATTGTTACATGCTTAAATTACACAAAATGTCAGAAATCTGCACTGTCATGAACAAAAATTTAAACCTAATTTTTCATGATTTGTTGGATTAACCCACTGAGGTCTGAATACAACCATTTTTGACTCCTTTAGATTTTACATTTGTATTTCACTTTCAAATTGTTTTATTTTATTTTTTCCCCTTGCCTTGCTTGGTATCATTCTTTTCAGCTCAACCTCACGTGTCTGAATTAATTGTTTTTTCATTGACATACTGTATTAATATTACTGATCTGAAATCACACAAAAAACATAAAATCCTAGTAGTATTTCTTTACTGTAAAAACCACAGACATGTTGAGTAAATTATTTTTTATAAATGCAAATTTAAATTATGCACACATTTTGTAAACTTATACAACTATTTATCTAAAAATGCAGCCAATACACCGCCATTTTTTTTTTTATGTACAACCTATTAAAAATATTACTATAACTAAAATGAGAAAACAATAAGGTGTTGCAATAAGATGCCCCACAAATGATGTGTGCCAGTAAAAAATAAATGTTTGTCCACCACAACACAGAGGAGAACAGCACAGGGATAAACCTGCAGGCCTGACAACAGGAGGTGTATCACTCCGCTGGTTTGCTACTTGGTGATAGTGTTTTCATTGCAATCTGCCTTTGTGACATTGATTAGTGCCCTCACTGACACACCACACAAATCAACGACTACACAACAGACCAACTATACACTCCACGCTAAACGTCAGAAATCTCCCACATCTAAAAACTCTCTCTCCAGGTAAGAATACAGAGATGATAATATCTTTTACATAGCTGATAATTATATACATACTGTACTCACATCCATACAACAGTATGAATGATCTCAGACAGATGTGAACAAGTGAATAACCTGAGCAAACATGAATATTGATGATGTGTCTTTGACAGGTGGTGATAAAGACTACGCTGAACCCGACCATCCTGGTAACGGAAATCTAAATCTCATGTCACATTCTATTTCCTGGGACCCACTGATAATTCTTACATTTTGTAAATGATTTTTGTTTTACAATTGTAATAGTTTTTTAATGTTCATGCTGGTGGGTTTGTCCTGTTTTTAGTGGAATGAAAAACTGTTTTCCTTAAAAAAATCAGACACAGAAAGGTGAAGGACTGTGTAGTTTTCATGTACGCTTTTATTTATTTTGGTTATTGAAATTGTTTTTATTCAGTTGAAAAATATTTTTCTTGTTAAATTTTTTTTATCAACAATAAATGTTGGTTTAATTCACTATTCTGAGACTACTTTATTGAATTATATTGTTTTTTGTAAATGTTCTTATATTGAATATGAATGTTAATATTATTTTATATGCTGTAAAACACAATTACAGTCTAAACAAATTATACTGTACACAATTACAGTGTTATACCATAAACCACATTTGCAGTACAGTGATACTATAAAACTTAATCACGGTAAATCTTTCTAACTGTAAACCATGTTTACAGTAAAGTGGTTGAACTGTAAAACATCACAACAGTAAAGATACTGTAAATCAGTAATTACAGTAACTTACTGGCAATAGTGTTGCCAGGAAAACTATGCAACATATTCAGTTTTAGTATTTATATTCACTGTTAACTGTAACTACACTCAAACTGTTAATGCTATCTTATTTTAATAAACAACACTGTCATATGCAAAACTAGGGTGGCACTTGGGGTGCAAGAGATCATTTTAGGGTGGCACTTGCCACCCCATGACACCCTTCTACATCCGCCCCTGACTTTGAGCACCCACCCCCTCAAAAATTTCTGCACAGCCCAGCTGATTACAGCTGCCAAAGAAACTGACAGTTCTTCAGGATGGAGCTTTGACCGGACCTCTGGTTCAAAATCAGAAGGATGGAGGACAAAAGAGATGGTGTAGAAATGAGACCATGTTCCATCCAAACATGCTTTCGAGCTCCTTGGAGGTCCTCCTCTGCTGGCTGAACTTGTTCCTGGCCTTCCTCGAATGGCTCAAACAGAGCATGTAGGGTCAGTCAGCTCACTGTTCTACTGTCTGCTGAGCTGGAGAAACATAACAGCACAACAATCAGGCTTTCTACATCATTCCTCTTTTCAGTTGAAAAAAAAACCAAACAGGCTGAGGCTTCATTCTCAGCAACAAACATGTTCAGTACCTGACGGTAGAGATGAAGACCAAGGATCATGAGTACAATGACCAGCAGGGCGACCAGTGTTATGACAACAACTTTAACAACGTCTGACTGTTTGGGATCTGATAAAGACACACTCACAGTCATCAAGCATCATTAAAGAGATGACTCAGTCCAGGGGACTTATCTATTACATGTACAGTACACTGAAAACATTTTCAACCACTTCTTCTTTATGTTTTGCTAAACAAATGCAGTGCAGCAATTCATTGAAACACATGGAAAAATAAATGAAAAAATAACATGGCATTAGATACTGTTAATCTACTGTAGATAATTTGTGAGGCCAGCCACACTTTTTATTTTTTCCTCCGCTTTTCCAGTCTCATCAGATTTTTGGATGAGACTGAAAGGCAAGAAAAAAAAAGGCATAAAACCTTTTTGGTTTTGTGCTTCTCAAACTGTATCATATTTGGCATTTTTCATAGATTTAACTTAAGACATGTCAAAATTGCTGCACTTTGGTGGCAGGTTTTTATTACAATATTGATTAAAGAAACATTAAAAATTGAGTCCTTGCCAAGTTATCTGTTATGTGTAGACACAACACTGGTTGATCAGTCAGGTACAAGGACTGGACTGAAAATGATGTCCAAAGAAAAATAGTGAAAGACCTTCAAAAAGCTGGAGACCTATTGCTCAAGACCACATGTTGTCATGTGATAAAGTACAAAAATACTTACTGCATATTTATGGCTAATATTTCTATGTATCTCAGAATACTGCAGTGTATGCATCAAAGTAGTAGTACCATAACTCATAACCTGAACCTCTCTGTTATTTAACGCTGCCCTGAACACAAACCCAGCAGCCTCTGCTTCAACTTACCTGACACAGTGACAGATAGCAGGGGGCTCTCAGAGGACAAGTCATGGTAAAAAACATAGACGTGATAAATGCAACTGTAGTTTCCTTGGTGGGTGTGCTCTGCAGCAGGAAACAGGAAGTGGGCGGAGTGATTGAGAGCTGGCTGGGTGTAGTTGTACGCCGTGTTGGATGAGGTGAAGGTGAGCTGGAAGGAGCCCCCCGGGTACTGTGGCTGGATGGAGCAGCTGATGGTGAAGTTTGAGCCCCTGGACACCTGAAGCCCCTGCTGCTGGGCCATGGAGACCCCATTCATGAAGGACACAGAGATGATTGGCTGAACCAGCAGGTCTGTAAACATTGAGATGATGCAAGGTGAGGTCACATCTACCTTCTGTAAAAAAAATGAAGCAGGATCTCAGCTGGGTGCACTCTCTCCAAAATCATTTACTGTAAACACCAGAGCATATGTCTGCTCCTCGAGCCCTCTCTCGAACCATTAACCTCCAGTTTTCCCGTCTGGTGGACAGTTTGTGTTCTTCATTCAATTTGTTTCAGTTTTCAGGTTGTTTTAGTCACAGCAGCTCTTTATCTCCTTTCTCATCCCGACTTGTCTGTTTTATTTCCATCCAGTTTGGAGATGAACTTACATTTTAAGTTAGTAACTGGTTTGCTGGTGAACACTGATTGTCTACAACAGATGCAACAGTCAAGGTAAAATGGCTTTCTTTTGACATTGGGTATTAATATGTGTTAAGTTTTAGTTTGCAAAGTTTTCATGTCACAATTATACAAATGATTCCACTAATTATGTCCAGATACTTTTTTGGTGTTGCTACTTCAGTATCAGCTAACTGAGCAGATTTTGTCTTTTAGGGTTCAGACGGTAACTCTTTTTGCCATTTAAGAAAAGTCTGAGATGGTTAAGTTAAATGAGACAGGCAAAAGGAAATACAGGAATTCAGGTGTCTTTACTGGTCAAGCAGATAATAAATGACTGAAATAAAAATGGAATGAAGCATTTGATAAAATTTCCCAGAAAGTATGAACATATTTCAGAAGAGCAGTGATCGTGACAAACAAGAACTAAACCCTGCAAAGTCGATAAGATAAGGATATGTGATAGATGATTCTGCTTACCTTTGCAGGTGACATTCAGGGTTAGGAAAGAGGAAGATGATTTTGCACATTCTCTCAGAGCAGATCCGGAGTGAACACAATCAGGCTCAATTTTCAACACAGAAATCTCAGAGGGCTCATTTTTCCACTGTATAGAAAATGCAGAGCCACAGCCCAAATGTTCACAGACGACATGTGCCTCCTTCAGATCCCAGTCAAAATAATCGATTGTTCTCCACTTTCCCACTTTCACCTCCAGCATGCCTGCACAGCGACTGGCTTGGCCCACCAACCTGACAGGCTCTGAACAGAAAGCAGAGTTGTTACATAAGTCATTATTTTGACAGTGCCGAGTTGTTTTCCCTTAGAATCTGTTCAGTATAGGTTTGAGATAAATGTTCTTAAATTCTGCCCCACACAAACGTTTTTAAACCTTATTGATGAAACACTGCAGCACGACCTGGAAATTTAAAGAAAAGGACCAAAGTAAAACTGTATTTAACCTCCTTTATGTTTACTTATTTAACACTCTGAGAGAGCAAAGAACCGTCAGCCTGCTCTCTGAGTCCAATTTCATCCACCTCTTGTGTGAGGAGGACGTTCTTCCTCACTTCTTCTGCTTTTCTCCTCCTTCTCCTACTCCAGTCTCCAACAATTAAGGTAAACTGGGAACCGCTTATTTAGTCACTCTAGCCTTGTTTCCACTGGACATTTTAACCCTATATAAATAGCTTTAATAGCTGCAGGTCCAAGAAACTGACTGTATCTGTCTACAGACTTGTCTCTCTGTCTCTGTTCTTCTGCCTTTGTCTCTGGGCAGGCAGGTGAGTGACAAATGAGGTAACCAGCTTGAGAGCGTAGGTGAGTTAAAATGATAGAATTCTTCAATTCAAACAGGCTTAAAGGAATCCGTGCTGAAGCTCTGGCATATGTGCTAAAACAACTACACAGTGCTTCAGAAGCACAGTGTCGAGGCTTCATTAGTCTGGCCAGAGTGAGGTGATCAATGATGTCCAAAGATTCATTCGTCCCTTTTATGGTGCCTGATCCAGTGGATTACAAAGGATTAAATGATTGGTATGATCATTTATGTGTATAATGTATAAAAATATACATATACATTACAATATTACATTTAAACATACCTATCGCCTGGTTTATTACATGAGCATGTGGATGCAGGGACCTGACAGCAGAGGTATACTGCCAATATGTACATAAAATGTGCTGGGAGTATGCAGAGAGTCATCAGTAAAAGAATAAAGTGAGTTTGAACCACATCAAAGCTGCAGCTCCTCTTCTACCTGAGCAGGTGAGTCCAACAGCTTTGCCAGGTGAGCAGCTGTTTCTAGCTGAGCCTGAGCTTCTACAGTCCAGGAGAGCAGACTCATGGCCTCCACACTGGAACTCTTTGCTCCACACTGGAGCCTCCACTTCTTCATAGAGCGCCCCCTGGAGGACCGAAGGAGGCCCACAGCCGAGCTCCCTACAGACCACCTCTGCATCCTGCTGGCCAAAGTCAGCTTCACACACTGAGGACCAGCTCTGGTCAGACTTCACCTCCAGTCTGCCTGAACACAGACTGGAACCATTCAGCAGCCTGACAGAGTCTGGAGACATCAGAGAAGATCAAACAGAGAGCTCAGAGACAGCAGAGACATGTTTCAGCTGTCAGTGATTTGTTTTTGTGGTGCGTCAATATCAGCAAATATTTGCTAAATTTTCTACTTTTTCTGAAAAATAAAATTATACTATTTTAGAGAATACTCCAAAGATTCAAAAGGGTTATTTAAGAAGTGCCTTGACTACAGGTGGCTGTGTGGGTGTCAGGATACTGATGAGCCACAGATGGACTGATAGAAGAAGTCTTTTCAGGCTTTTCTGCTGCTGCAGATGATGTGCTACTATTCTACCTGGTCTTTGTGTCTGGTGCATCAGTGTCACTGATGGGCTGACCTGAGCAGGTGAGCTCCACGGCAGAGGAGAAGCCTTCTGTTGTTACACAGTTCCTCAGAGCAGATCCTGACTGAACACAGGTAGAATTGACCCCCCACACTGAGCTTTGTGGGGACTGTTCTATAGAAACAGCGGAGCCACAGTCCAGATGTTTACAGAATACAGCTGCTTCCTTCAGGGTACAGTCAATGAATTGCAATGGTTTCCACTCTCCCAGATATTTCACCTGCAGTGTACCTCCGCAGTGATTGGCTCCTCCCACCAACCTGACATCATCAGACTCTGAACAGAAAGCAGAGCGTCATCAGTAAAGAAGCAATTTTACTTCTGAAACGATGAGAGACAAATGCGAGTCACGATTTTCCCTCAGTGATTGTTCATTTCACTTTAATTTTTCTGTGTACCTGTTGAATCTTGTTTTCCATAAGCCTGAATTCCTGAGGAGAAAATCAGAGAACCATCAGCATAAAGCAGGATTCTGTGGAGCTCAGCTGTGGACATAACTCTTAGTGTTAGGGTGATTTTGATAATAGTTGTCATTCTTGCACTTAAATTTGTAGCCTTGTTTCAAACTGTATGATTAAAGACATTCTTCTGTTTCTATTGTCCTCCCCTACATGTAGAATGGTGGGGGAAGCTACAGTGTTTAACTGCAGGCACATCCTATGTAAACGTTCTGTTTTCTTATTTAGTAAACTTGCTGCCCTTTATGGCCTCACCTATGCTTGTGTATGGTGTACCATTAAAGGGGTTAAGCCATATACAGGGTGAGGGGAGATGACCCTTTGTGATCAACAGGAAGTCACTTATTTGGGTTTTAACCTGCAAACACACACACACACACACACACACATGCACACGCACACGCACGCACACACAGGGGTTGACAATGGGTGGTGCTTGTGTATTCACAGAATAAAAGGCTGCAGGGAAGGGTCGGTCATTTGAGGTCGGGTGAAGAGCTGCAGCCTGATCCGACCAGGTTTCCCTTGCAAGTTAAAACGGATCGCTGTTTGTCTTGCTTTGTTCACGGGTGATAAGTCTCTGAACCAGCAGGGCCTGCAAGCGCAGACCCAAAACTCAGGTTTTGTCTGATTAGTATCTTCTGTCAGTATCTTATATAATATCTACCGGTAAATAACCAGAGTGCAGAGTACAGAAATCAAAGACTGACTTAAAAGCATGAACAACGTGATCAAATAAAATTTAGTTCAATTCAGTTTTATTTATATAGCTAAATACCAATAAAAGTCACCTCAAGGTGCTGTATTGCTTTTGTTTTTCACAGATGCAGTCTTGTAAACTTTTTTTAAACACATGTTGATCTTGAATCAAATCCCTGAAGAGCATGAACAGTTTCCAACTGGAAATGACACCATTATTATTTACTACTGGTTATTATTACTTGTAGTTTGGTGCTATACAAATAAAATTGAATCAAACTTAACTGAATTATTAAACATAGTATGTGAAGAAAACTCCTCATTTACATTTTAAAAAATGGAGCATAGATATTTATGATTCAAACGAGAGCAGCACAATATTGGGGATGCAGTCAAAATTAAGAGAATGATAAATTATAAAAAATGTAATATCATCTGTAAAGCATCTGATTGACAAAAGCACATGTTTTTCAGCATGACAATGATCAAAAACACTGCAGTAAAAGCATAATCTATGACAGACAAACACAGTGGAACACTGTCAGTCATAGATTGGACTCCCCAGAGCCTGAATATTCCTGACAGAGAGCAAAACAAAAGGCAGAAACACCAAGAGAAGTGCTTTGAATGTCCTTCAAGAAGAGATGACAGAGAACTGCTCAGAGAGCTCAGATTGAGCTGAAGTATGAAGCTGCTGACACCAAATATTGACTTTCAAACTTGTTTTCATTAGTGCAATAAAAACAAATCAAAGCAGTCCTACCTGAGCCCCACAGCAGCAGCAGCAGCACAAACAGCTGATCCATGTCCGGATAAACGTGTCTCTGTCTGTGCTCTGCTATGTTCATCACATGCTGTCCAGTTTATAAATTTAGGTTACACTAGTTTCGTTATAATAGAAGAATTTGCTAAAAGAAAAAAACAAAAGCACAGGGAGGCGAGTTGTGTGTATCTGCCAAGAGAATCTCATCTTACTCATCACATGATCAGAATTCCCATCGTTTATATTTACTTTTCTCTGTTCTGTATGAGTCTGTCACAAGAGTAAAAACAAACTCAGTTATTACTAATACTGAAATTATTAAGAATCCAGCAGCCAGAGTCCACGAGTAAACCACCAAACCAATCTTATCCAGGAGGAAACTGTCTCTCAGTGCAGCTGGTTTAAGGTGTAAATCTCCAACTTTTACTAGTGAATACACATCTGTTCAGTTACTAATGCTGAATTCATTAACACAAGGGTGACAGTGGGTAAAGAACAGTCACCAAAGAAAGTTTTTCCTCATGCAGTCATTGGGTGTTAGTGTAAATGTGAATGTTAGACAAGGCACATACACTCTAAAAAAAGATCTGCTGGCTTAACGTAAAAAAATTAAGGTAACCATTTGCATGGATCTTTTTAAGTTACTTCAGCTTAGCCACTATAGCGTAAATGCCACAAGAGTTCTCTAGTTAGGCAAACTCTATTCCTTACGTACAAACAACATGATTTGCTTTGTCCTCTACAAGCTTAATTAAGTTGAACCAACTTAATTTTAATTGTTTAAAAATTACTCCATTTAGTTATTAAAACTTATTTTTTTACTTTTATTCTACTCAGAAATATCCATGCAAATTGTTACCTTAATTTTTTTGAGTACTAATAACTTACAATAACTTATAACTTACAATTATACAATAAATTACACATTGAAATTCCAGTTTTATGATCAAACTGTTTATTAGAACACCAGTCCACCATTCCAGACTCATTGACATTTCAATAGCAGACAAAATTGTTGCCTCCATAAAATA
>NW_024583771.1:0-4024 GCF_018398535.1 Haplochromis burtoni
ACTATTGAACGGCGTATATTTAAAAGTAAAGACTTTAAAACCAAGTTAGTTGTACACATCACTAATGTCTCATAACTCTGCTGACATGTGGCCAACAGTCATGTTTTAATGTTCTTCATTATTAAACATTCGCACATAAATAAGTGACATCATATTCAGTAAACTTACTTTTGAAAGTTTACTCTTCGGCTGCTCCGCTTCTGCCCGCTGCCCGCTGCTGTATTTTTCGGCAAAATTATCCACACCCACCACCGCGCTATGAATTGTGGGATATATGGGACCACGAAGTGTACAGCGGACCACACTTCAAATTTGGGGAAATCGACGGCGCATTATGAGTACACTTCAAATTGGGACAGCCGTCACATCGCTGTGACGTAATAGGTTTCAAAATGCGTACTCAGGAGCGTGCGGTCGCTGGATTGGGACACAGCCAAGGTCTGTAGCTGTGTCACAGCAAGCTTGTGTGAGCCAGCGGTGATATCTGACACATGAGTACCTTTAAAATACTCATGTGTCATTCTCCTGCTAGCAGTGGAGGAGACTTCTGCTGAGGAAGAGGCCCTGCTGTCCTGCCGTCTTACTGGTGCCATTGAGGGATCGGCGGCTGCTATATATTCTTCTCGACCTCGAGTATTTGGACTGAAGGACTCACAGACACGTTTTATATTTAGCTCTATACATTTTAAAAAGATTTTTTAAAAATATTTTCTTATTCACAAAGGCTGTATGGAGACATTTTGGTTATTGCCACAGACGCTTTCTCTTACTATGGATGGAGGATGTTGCGGTTTTACAACCCATGGACTGAGAAAGGACTCAATAAGTAATATGTTCACATATTCCAGTATTAAACACAAGTGAGTCTCAATTGAGTGAAGTGTTGGTAACTGATGCCAATATTTTTCTTCTTTCTCCCTGTTTAAATCCCATTCATATAAGGGACCCTAATTTTATCCTGCTACAAACATATTCACCCAGTGTTATTTAAGTTTCCTGTAAATTACACATGTAAAGTGGATGCGAGAGAGGCTGTGATGAAGTCCTGGAGTTTTTAACGATGTACGTGCTCCAGTCCAGAAATTTGTATTATATGTTGGACACAGGTGGTAAAGTGCTGTCACACCCTGAATAAATTGCGAACAAGAAACCAGATAAGTGACAATTTAGCAAAAAACCACACAAAGCAATGTTTCCTGCCTCCAGCAGATGGCAGAAACGAGCTGATATATAGATTCCCAGCATGTGAAATAATTTCCTTTCAAATAGAGGAAGACACCAGGGTGGATCTAGAGATATTTTCTTAGGGTGGCATGGAAATGAGATGGGGTGGCCAACTCAAAGCCATTTCTTTACACATTGGTGTTACATTCTGTAATATGTATCAAATACGGTTTAAATACAAATGCAGCAAGTATGCACATCGTTCATATAGACATAGTCTATAACTTTCTTACTGGCTTTGGCCCAAATAATATTTCAGTTACATAAAAATGCCAAATTTGATTTTATGTACTGTATAGCCTATATAATAAATAAGCATGTAGCCAAATAAGTGTGAAATCCAGAAAGCTACACGTGAGATGGATCAGTAAAAAGTCTTTAGTAATAATCAAATTGTTACACCAAATGTCAGAAATCTGCACTTTCATGAAGAAACGGGTCTATTTTTCCAACAGAAATTTAAACCTCATTTTTCATGATTTACTGGGTTACGTAAGACTCACCTTCCAGTGTAACAATCAACCACCTGTGTTGAAATCTCAAATGTTATTGATTCAAATTGTGCTCAGGGACAATTAGAGGTGTCAGTTGCAGCTAAAAGCAAGAAAATAAAGCAATTTTGGTTGCTATGCAAATTATATTATGCAACATATTCAGTTTTAGTATCTATAAGTCAACGTTAATTGCAGCTAAGCTCAAAGCATTAATTCTAGCTTATTTTAATAACCAGTATTGTCATATGCAAAACTATGGTGGCACTGGGGATGGGACATTCTAGGCCTGCCCCAGATCAGGGGTGATCTGACTTTTGACAAATGGTCTATTATTTTTCCAATAAGCTTTCTGTTTCTATACTATTTAGAGTTGATCATTCAAAATAACTGAATGTGAATCTCGTGTTTTTAATTGCATTTATCGTTGGCCCAATGCCACGTATTTTTTCATTGTGCAATATGAAAAGCATTTTGAATTCTCCATGCTCCAGTTTGCAAGCCTGTTAACACCGTTGGAAAACAGCTTAACATCATTCAAAAGCTTCACAGGCAGTGTGGGTGAATTATAATTTATGGTAGGAAACAACTGCCTGGCGGAGAAACGTGTAAAACTTTAAATCACAGTGGTATGCTTCGTGCAATAGTCAATATATTCACGCAAATAGCTAGGCATGTTATTTTAAAGTACTGTTTTTTTAGTTTTAGTCACTTATGAACATGATTTACAAAAGGGTATATATCAAGTTTAATAACGACCCATTTTTTCAAGTATATTTATAACTCTGTGTTATTGTAACTATATTAAAACCAACCCAGTCCTTTTGGGACACTTAAAATATGTTTAGAGAACTATTATTATATTTGTTGCAATTTCTGCTGTCCTCTTGACAAGATGACATTAAAAAAGTAATTTTAATGTCAAATGAATAAATACGAAGTAAAAATCACTGCCAAAAAGTGATTGCAGCTTCCACCTTGTGACAGGAATGTTGTTTGTGGCACAAGATGACTCAATATCACTCATGAGGGATACATATGACATGTTTCACATATTATAGACCAAAAAGTTGTCTATAGCAGTTTATCCCTCCTGTTATGTTGCGGGGCAGATTGACCCAGAACAGAAGAGATGTCACATGTCATCTGCATCAATACCGAAAATGAAAAAAACCTAAATTATAAAAGAAAATTGTAAAATAATCAATACCAGTGTTTCTGACACTTTTGGATGAGTAAATTTGCCCCGGGTCTGTCACAGTACGGCTGTGTGCAGGCAAAAGTAGGACCCAAACGCAAACTCACAGAGACAAAAGGTAAACTCAAAAAACACAGCTTTATTGCTGGCGTGGAGTGGGACACGAAAAACAATACAAAATAAACTAAACTGGGAAAAACTAAAGCACAAGGAGCCACAGGGAAAAATCACACAGCTATGATGGAGGACGCAACACTGACAAAGAGAAACATGGGGCTTAAATACACTGAGGGATAACGAGGGGGAATGAGCCACAGGAGGAGAGCACAGCTGAGAGTAATTAAGCAGGACGAGGCAAGGGAAGCAAAACTAGAAACATTAACATAGAACAGACTGTGAAAGTAAAACAGGAAACACACTGACGGAACTCAAGACATGTGGACTTAACAGACTGGGGGAGACAGAACATAGGGATCTGAAACATGGAACAGAAAGGCACAGTAGATCAACATGAACATAACAACGCCACAGGGGAAGAGTAAAACTGAACACGATGAACACAGAAACACCAGACCTCTTCACAATAAAACAGGAAACATAATGAGACGTAGACATGACAACCCAAACTTCACAATGTAAGACACAGACATGAAACACATGAAGAGCAGGGGAGATTTACCATAGTTGGAAACACGAGGGGAAAATAATAAGAACTAGAAACACTTAAGCATGATAACAAATGAACTTAGGAACCTGAAGGGCTTACATAAACTAAAACATCAAAATGAACTAAAACTCAAAACACTGCGTCATAAGACCCAGGATCGTGACAGGGTCATCTTAACCCAGAAGCATAATTGGTGTTCCTGGAAACCAACATAACAGGAGGGTTAAATATGATCAACTGGTTTTTGACAAATACCAAAAATTAGTTTATGGCAGATTTTTTGACACCACACCAGCTAACTGACAAGACCTAGTTAAAAGCTAATATTACGGTTGAATATAATTGCACCTAACCTTAGGCTCCAGTATTCTAAAACTCGCACTTCCCCTCTGATAAACCATATGATTATGTAACAAATATGTCAACTTACCAAAGAACAGAGGG
>NW_024583771.1:4049-5574 GCF_018398535.1 Haplochromis burtoni
TTTTAAGTGTCCCAAAAGGACTGGGTTGGTTTTAATATAGTTACAATAACACAGAGTTATAAATATACTTGAAAAAATGGGTCGTTATTAAACTTGATATATACCCTTTTGTAAATCATGTTCACTAAAGTCTATTTACCAATATAAGTAAAGACATTGGAAATCAGTTTTTGTCAGACGATCACTTTTTGGCGCAACACCGGAGGTAAAACAGGTATGATCCTTCATATCTGGAGTGTGAAGGTGCAGACAAAAATTCAGATATCTCTGAGATGTTTAAGAGTTTAGAATTTCTCTGGTTCATTAGCTTTATTTATCGTTGCCCTGTACCTGTGCATGTGCAATGACAATAAAGTTGAATTCTATTCTATTCTATTCTATTTTATTCAGATAATTCAGTAATCACTCAAGATTAGTTCACTAGTACTCCTGAATTCAAAGAAATAGTCAGGGTATTTGGCGCTGTGCTTTCCCACAGGCGAACTCAGGTGAAATGAAAGAAGTATTGGATGCCCTCCTCCTCTGGCACAATGATAACTCACAAAAGCTCCTTGGAGTAAGGAGATCAGGTTCAGAAGTGGTTCTTTCTAAGAACGTATATCTGTATTTATAAATGACATACTAAGGATGAGTAATGCTTAAATAATGAGGAAATTAAGCAGTGACCAATGACACAGTTAATTTTATCCACTATTCTATGTTTATTTATGAGTACAAGATCCTTTTTTTTCTATCAAATAACCTAAAAAATGACTGACTGCACCTTTAAAAATACTAACTTAAATTAACCAAGATAACCCAGCAGTCCATAGGAAATAATGTGTGCACTATGTCACTAAATTTATTGTCACTGCAAATGTAAAAGTAAACATAAATGAACCACAGAGGAAATGACATGACTTTGAGGACAGATGTGATCAGGTGGAATGTGCAGAAAGCTGACTGATGTCGATCTGTGGCTGCATTAAATGTTGGCCTGTCCTGTATTAGGCATTCAGGATTTTCTTTTATGGCCATTTAGCTCTTATGGCATGAACTTGCTCAGTGCATTATTATTGGCTTTTCTACAGTCTGATATTTGTTTAATAATTGATTGATACAGTGCATCAAATAAGTTGATAAATAAGATGTTAAAAACTTCATCATCATATCAATGCATTCTAATTGTAACCAGAACAGGAGGCGAGAGCAGAGAACAAGAGTGCAGCAGTTTAGTGAAAGGAACAGGAAAGGTGAAGAAGAGGTGAGCATCCAAAAGACGAGCAAGAGGACAGTTTCAAAGGAGACATCACGGTACAATAAAAGCACAAGCTGTAAGAGCAGAGATTCATTCATATGTTTACTATTTTTTTCTTTAGGTTTTACTCCCACTGCTTACAATAAATCAAATATATAGTACAAACAAGAAAAACTCAAATTGCATTGTTGTTCAGTATAGCTCTGTGACTTCAACCTTTAGCTAACGTATAATGTTTGACATTTTATATAAATGTGACTATAAAATATAGTCAATAATATTAAAAAG
>NW_024583771.1:5944-9361 GCF_018398535.1 Haplochromis burtoni
ATTGTTGTTCAGTATAATTCTGTGACTTCAACCTTTAGCTAACGTTTAATGTTTGACATTTTATATAAATGTGACTATAAAATATAGTCAATAATATTAAAAAGGTGCTGTTACTGAGTGAAACTTCCAAAGATTTCAGGTCTGGATTTAGCCCCAGTGTTTTAAGATCCTAGCAGCGCTCGTATTTATGGCCACATTTTTAAAAGAGACGAGCTTTCTGGGTGCTGACTCAGAGGGACCACCTTAGTTCATTGAAACTTTAATGCCAGTTTAGTTTAAGACATTAAACTGGACACGTTTCGAATCAAATTGATAATAACAGAGCTATGCTGGACATAAGCAACTGTGTTAGTGTGATGCCCTGCATATTTGAAGGATTGCAATAAACTTCTGTTCTAACTGAATCTGTAACATTGCCTTGATCTGCCTACATCATTTTTTAAAAGTTTATGTTGTTAAATGACTTTTGTGTCACTGTGCACAGTGAAAAGCTCACCTGATGTAGTGGTGAGGCCATGTTCACCACTAGATGGAGACAACCTGGCACAGCTATTTTCTATACACTAAATTTCACACTGAAAAGCCTTGGTGGGAATTGTTGTTTCATAGAAAGTAAAGGAAAACATGTCTTGAGGTCTTTTTCCAGTGTTTTCAAAATTGTGTTTTTCACATACACATCAAAACTTCACACAGACAAACACACACACAAAACAACAAAATATGTCAAATTAGATGCACGTCTCATTCATTTTTTGAGAATTTCAACACTTTTATTTCATGGAAAATAACTTGTGTTATTCATGACATGATATCATTTAAAATAACTTTGTCAGGCCAGTGAATAGCTGCCACATAAGTATAAATCTAAATCATGCAAGTGTAATATAGAAAAAAACCACAAACAGTTGTGCTGTTTGTTCATAATAAATGGGTAGGGGTGCATAGTCAGTAAAGGCCACCAAGGCTCTGCCGAGCTCCAAACCACCTCTGCCACAGACAGAAGCATCAAAAATGTGCGCTGGGAGCTTCATGGCATGATTTCTACAGCCACACAAATCTATATGTATGTGGCCAAGAACCTTAGTCCATGTAGGGCATCTTAGCACAGTTTACTTGTGTCAGTTAGGTCAGCTAGTGGGAGGGCAGAGAGGGCAGCCTTTACATTATTTTATTGTAGAGTGACAGGAACTGCCTATGAGCTTCTAATCAGGCGGAAATATTGACAGAAGGAAATATTTCAAAATTTAAAAAAAATAATAATAATTTTTTAAATTTCAAAGTAAATACATTGATGAAAATCAAAGAAGAGAAAATGTATGTGATGTTCCATATTCCTGAGAACTGATTGGCTGTGATGACTCCTTCAAGTACTACATGCTACTTTGTCCTGCTAGTTAAGCCTGCTGTCTGTTCTCAGGCCTCCTCCTGTTTCACTGGCATAAATCCATCACCAGAGGGCTCCACTGACCTGCATGTTGACATCAGAGCAAACCTCTGTGTCATGTGACCTGGCTGGAGTTGCAAAGCTGGACTCAGACCTGGACCAGGCAAGTTCAAAGACAGTTGTGGTAGAGAGAGCAGGGAGTATAGTAGAGCACTGGAAGGATGAGGTGGAAACAAGAAGCGTGTAGATTCAGTGGATTTGGCATCCTCCATCTGTCTCCATGCTCTCTTTACTGGCCTTCTAAAAATCACTTCTAAAAACTTCTCCTGTAGCTGTGTAGCTGCTTTTGTTTAAATGTTTAGGATAGCATTTAGAATTTAACTTTACTGTCATTACACATGTCTAAATACAGGGTAACGAAATACAGTTTGCATCTTATCAGTAAGTGTAATAAGAGCAAATATACAGATGTACTACATATATACAGATGTGTCGGTGTGAGGTAAACAGATCTACAGAGTGCTATGAATATATCTACAGCAGTGGAAGCATAGCTCTCTGAACAGACTACAATAGTGAACAGTGTAGGTTGACAGCTGTGGGGAAGAAGCTGTTCCTAAACCTGCTGATTTTAGTCTGAAGGCTCCTGTAGCGCCTTCTGGAGGGAGGGGAGGAGCTGGAAGCAGGATGAGAGGAGTCCCCGAGAATGATGCGTGCTTGGCATAGACATCTCTTCTTGTGGACATCTTCAATGGCAGGAAGTGGAGTCCACTGTGTCATGGCAGGAAGTGGAGTCCACTGCAGCGGGTGGTGAAAGCCTGGGCGGCTTTCACCACCCGCTGCAGTGCCTTGCGGTCAGCAACAGAACAGTTCCCATACCACACTGTGACATAGTTGGTCAGGATGCTCTCTATCACACAGCAGTAGAAGTTAACCAGTATGTCAGTAGACAGGTGGTTCTTCTTCAGTATCGTAAAGGAAAAAAGGCGCTGATGGGCCTTCTTGACCAGGCTTGGAGGTGTTAGTTGACCAGGACAGATTCTCAGAGATGTGGGTCCCCTAGAACTTGAAGCTGGAGACCCGTTCAACAGCTATGTCATTTATGTAGATGGGGATATGGGTGTCTGTCTTCTCCCTCCTGAAGTCCACAATGAGCTCTTTGGTTTTGCTGGTACTCAGGAGCAGGTTATTGTCAGACCACACAGCTAGGTGCTTTACCTCTTCCCTGTAGCCAGTCTCATCGTTGTCACTGATGAGACAGTCACCGTGGTGTCATCTGCAGACTTGATGATGGAGTTGGATCCATACCCAGGTCTGCAGTCATAGAGGAACGGGCTCAGCACACTGTGAAGTGCCAGTGTTGAGTGTGATGGTGGTAGAGCAGTTATGGCCTGACCTAACATGCTGGGGTCTGGTGGTCAGAAAGTCCATGATCCAGATACAGATGGAGTTGCTGAGTCTACGAGGCACAAGTTTGGTGATCAGCTTGGAGGGAATAACTGTACTGAATGCTGAGCTGAAGTAAACAGACAGCATTCTTACATAAGTATTGCATAAATATATGAGTACAAGTTGCAAGAAACTACATTCCCAGATCACATCCAGTGTGTGCTGGAAAGTTTGCAACGATTCTACAAAAATGTTCCACGTGGTGTTTTTTTTTTTTGCTTTTTTTCCCCTACTGGTGATGATCCAGTGGGCTCCAGTCACTACAGGCTACCTTGTGGTGCCACAAAATGGACTGCAAAAAGAGTTGTGCGTCCATGACTGATCTTGCTGCTACCACTACAATTCACTTCTGTATGAATTGATCTTTTCATGACTGTTCACTTTGGACAAGCAGGAAACAGAGGTGATGCTGACTTGTGGCTTCGCAGGGTGATTCCCTTTAACAACAAGAGCATGCACACAGTTTGTTTTAGGCCACCATGAATAGCTCACATTGTAAATCACAATGAGCCAGTATATGATACTGTAGCTTCCACTCACTGTGACAGGATGGCTCGTAGGAGGTGATTACACTCTGCTTCATT
>NW_024583771.1:47336-49449 GCF_018398535.1 Haplochromis burtoni
ATAAATAAATAAATAAATAAATAAAAAGAGCTAAATTACACAAGACTCCTTTAAAAAGGTGCAGAAATGTTACATGCATTATTTTATAAACACTTTCTCAGCTCACTCTGGATATTGGAGCACACAGATCATCTTGCAACTTATCCCCTCCACACAAAAAATGGCTGCCCTGCACATGCAGGTCTGTTTCAGAAACACATCATCTTGTTAAAATACTGACCATTTAGCACTGCAATACAATTACACCAGCAAGTTTTGTGCATATCTACAGATTTCTTACAAACAATATCAACAATATAAGGAGTTACTCAGACCAACAGGTTCTGGGAGAAGACCCAAACTGTCACCCTCAGATGAGAGAAATGTGGTTAGAAAGACCAGAACCACCAAGCCTCTAAGCTTGCTGTCACCTGGAAACTGCCATGTCATGATTGTCATGATTCAGCTGTGTGGCAGGCAGGATTGGACCCAAACGCAGGACTCATAGACGGGAGGTTAAACTTAAAGCGCAGCTTTATTGCTGGGAAAAAACTCTTCATAGAAAACAGTCTAAACCAGGGATGGGTAATTCCAGGCCCCGAGGGCCAGTGTCCTGCAGGTTTTAAATCTCACCTTGGGTCAACACACCTGAATCACATGATTAGTTCATTACCAGGCCTCTGGAGAACTTCAGGACATGTTGAGGAGCTAATTTAGCTATTTAAATCTGCTGTGTTGGTTCAAGGACACATCTAAAACCTACAGGGACACCGGCCCTCGAGGCCTGGAGTTGCCCACCCCTGGTCTAAACCAAAACCTCAAATGCAAAACTCGAAACAAAACTGGCCACAGGAACCTCGGAAGTAAGAAACTTACACTTGGAACCTAACACACAGCATGAAGAGGGACGGCGCAACAAAGGGCAAACAAAAGGCCTAAATATACAGAGGAGTAATGAGGGAATGGGAAACTGGAGGGAGACACAGCTGGGATTAATTAGACCAGGGGTGTCAAACTCCAGGCCTCGAGGGCCGGTGTCCTGCAGGTGTTAGATCTCACCCTGGGTCAACACACCTGAATCAATTTGTTTATTCCCAGGCCTCTGGAGAACTTCAAGACATATTGAGGAGGTCATTTAGCCATTTAATCAGCTGTGATGGATCAAGGACACATCTAAAACCTGCAGGACACAGGCCCTCGAGGCCTGGAGTTTGACACTTGTGAATTAGACATAATGAAACAAAGGAAGCAAAACAAGAAACACTGACATGAGACATTTAAAATAAAACTGGAAATATAACAGAGATGCGGACTTGACACTTACGGTGTGTTCACACCGAATGTGATAGACGCGAGCGAAAACGCCCCAAATGCCCCTAATTTGACGCGTTCACATTCGCACCTCGACACAAATCAATCGCTCCTCAAAATTGCATATTTTGACGTGCGTGAACCGGAAATGTGGGAGGAAGTTGTGCCAGACGGTTTCTTTGCTAGATGGCAGCAGCGGCGTTAAGGACGTCCTCGCCGTACCTGGGTCCATCAGGTCCTCCAGACGCGTGAGCAGTTTGGTGAGTTTCACCACTTGCTCCAGGAGCTGCGCCTGGATGACGGCCGCTTTCAGCGATATCACCGTCTTTCACTCGCCCAGTTTGAGGACCTGCTGTCCCCAGAATCGCCCGCCTAGACACCAACTACAGCCGCTCAATCCCACCTGCAGAGCGCCTGTTCATCTGCCTGAGGTTAGTAAAAGTGTTTAATACAGTAGTCCTTTATTGATACTTGTGCTAATATATGCAAAACTATAGTTTATACACTGCTAACATGGATGTGGTATGCTATCAATGAATGCTGTCGGTGTTTACTGATAGCAAACTGTGATACGGAGACGACTGTTCATAATATTTCTAGTGATACTCGAAAGGTCTCATCAAGTCCCGATTTAATTCGATTTATGCTATGTTATCAGTGTTTGCATTGATAGCATGGCTGTGGTGTCATATCAGTGTATGCTCTCGGTGTTTGCTGATATCAGACTGTGGTATGAGGACTACTGTGGGTTAATCTTTGTAGTGATACTCACTCCTTTTTTTAAAAAAAATTTAGACCTGGTTTAATTCTGGGATAGTTGAAT
>NW_024583772.1:0-1071 GCF_018398535.1 Haplochromis burtoni
ATCGGGAACCCTCACGTTAACTTTTATCAAGTGGAAAAAAGTTAGCATTCATCCTCCAGCTTCACTGTGTTTATGCTAACACAACTGTGTCGCTAGCGATCATGTAGCATGTCACTATATACCAGCTAGCCCAACTTCAGTAACCTGACAATAGTCACTGCTGTTTAGTTTTCTGTCTCTATTTATGTTGGAAGTGATAGCAGAGCTGGTGTATCGTGTTCAGGTGGAAACAAGCAATCTCACTTTAACTCTGTTAAATTTCATATATTCTGTTTTCATGGATGCCTGGATGTTACACCTGGTAGAGCCACACTGATCATTTTATTAAAGATGAAAGAAGTTAGACAGTTTGTAACTCTGTATTATGTAACTACTCAGTGATGCCACAGAGTTCCTTTGACTTTGGGATCTGCAGCGGAGTTTGGACCTGGAAACAGCTAATGATCAAACTTAATGGCTGGATAGCATCTCTATTGCTTAATGTATAATTGTGTTGTGAATATTCATCCTTAATCTGGAAAAAGGCATAAGGTTCAGAAAAATTATAGTGATTACAAAATGGTACATTTCAGGCTAGAATAGCAAAGGGGAAGCTGTCAGAGGAATGAAAGAGAAGGAACAGGGATGATCAAAAAAGAAGGAGAGAAAAAATTAACAGCCAGCCTGAGTTGAAGAAAGAGTTTCACATAAAGGTAAAGATGGAGAAATAGAGTGAAAGAGGGAAAAATAAAGAACATCAGTGATCTGAGAGAAAGAGAAAAAAGGCAGAAGAGAAAGTTTTGGAAGAAAGCACAGAGAGTCAAAAGGAGAGAAAGTCCAGCAGCGTCTAAACACACAACCACAGAGAACTTTAGGAATCATGGAGCAGGCAGCAACTTGCTGGTGAACTATTAAGATGTAGAACTTGACATGTGCAAAAACAGAATTGTAATGTGTCTTGTGATATTACAAAGGTTGCTAAGGTTTAATGGTCATTTTGAAAGAAATAATATCTTCTTTTCTACTAGTGTAGAAAACACTAGTAGTGTACTAGTGCTTTGTGGCGCTGTCACTTGGTGTTCGCTCGCTCTG
>NW_024583772.1:31854-49341 GCF_018398535.1 Haplochromis burtoni
GGCACCTGGCAGATTGTACCAAAACATAGTGAGACAGCCAAAACTTTGTGTAACAATTATATGTAAATATGTTTTTGAAAGATCAAAAAATATATTTTAGAAAATTAAAACCTGTTTTTTCCCTAATCTCAGGAATCACTTATTTACGTTTATTTTTTGCGTGTAGTGCTTTGGTTGTTCCCGTTTCCCCGTTTGTGTTTATTTATGTTCATGCTCCCGGACATTTTGGGTTGCAAGAGGGATCGTGATCCCGGAAGTGTTCCTGCACTGGAGTCAGGAACACTATTTAAGAGGCTGATTCTTCAGTCAAAACTCGTTAGTACAGCCGTGGACTTTGTATGAGAAAACCCACCACATTGTAGATAATCCTGCTAATGTGAGTGTGTTTGTGTGTTACCAGGAATCTGGGAGCAGAGTGTGTTTTTGGAGTCACAGTGTGGGAATAGGAGTTTTTGGAATCATAAGAGTCCTGCATTTTGGGTCCCTCTTCTCACCACTGTAAAAAAAATTGTTGTGAAAACTTAAAAACTTAAGGCAACCCACTGCATTTATATTTTTTAGGTTCATCACAAATAAAGTCCTTCCCCAAAAACAAAAAAAAAGTCGTCCAATTTTAAAAGTGTGGTATTGGCAGGATATGAACTCTTCTATCTGGTTTCCATACAGCAAACAAATGTGTACTTGAGTTCTTTGGGAAACTCGATGTTAAGCCCATAAAGTAGGCCAAACAGGTAGGCAAAGGCAGTGAGAAGGTCTGGCAGATCATCAAGAATTGTGTCCTCTTCCAAAACAATGGCAGTGTTGACCACTGTGGACTGCAAGTTGGGTCCCACGTAGTCCTCCAGAACAGTGAGGGTTGCCCACTCAACTGGATCTGTATCCTATGCAAAATTAACAACAGTACATATAAGTCTCTGTAAACCAAAACTGAAGATTGGTGAGTATGCAAATCTACTCAGACATGTTAAGAAGAGTTTGGTCTCGTCATCGCGAACAAATATCGGTAACCCTTCCAAACTGATGGTTCATTGATGCAAATAAGACTCAGCCTCATTTATGAACCCACCATTTAAAAAAACAAACAAAAAACACGCACACATTAAGTGTTGTTGCTAAAAAATACAGCCTTAAGAAATAAGATGTTAAAATTAGTTATTCGAGATAATTGCTCATGGTTTTGTCCTTTTTTTTAAAGTAATTTTGATGCACAACCAATGTAGCACACTTATGACAACATTTATAACAAAAAGTGGCATGAATGGGATGAGAGTTGAACTGTCCGTCATGAACTTCCATCTGCCAACCACACAGCACTGCTTGTTAGCTTATAATCCCATTCAGGAGAACACACTTTTTGTAAACTAACAATTTTTATATAAATTTAGTAAATATTTAATAAAGTATATTTTGTTACATTGGGAACTTCAGGTTCATGCACAAGTTTTGCAAACAACAAAGTTATATGGTACTATTTACCTAAAAATGCAGCCAAAGACCTCAGGCGTTTTTTAAATAACCATTTAAAACTATTTACAGAACAATCAGGTGTGCTGCATTAAATTAGAAGGCACACAAATTATTTGTGCCAGTCCAAAATAATAGTTTGTGTTCAATATAAGATAGAGGAGAACAGCACAGGCCTAAACCCTGCAGGTCTGACAGCAGGAGGTCCTGTTTTCCATGTGGGAACAGGTTTACACTGGAATCTGCCTTTGATGGCTTTTTTGGAGCAAATGTGACATTCAGCAGTATAACTGACATACAATACAAGACAACAACTACACAACAAACTACAGCCTCCAAACACGCTAAACGTCACTAATGTCTCACATGAAGACTCACTCTCTCTTTCTTTCGCTCGCCCGCTTTCTGTCGCGGGTGTCGCTCCTAAAACTTCCCCCTCTCCCTAAACAACCAAGTGCCACATGTTGCCATTTAATTTTTTGGATTGGCTGACATGGTAAACTCTAACACCAATAGGGAAGGGGTGTTTCTTTCTTTTATTTTTTTTTTACTCGCAAGCGGAGAGTGTTTGCTATCCTTGTCCGTCGAAAACGCAGTTTTTGCTGTTCATCCCGCTGTAAACACCACAGTTTTGTTCAGAAAAAAAAACGTCGCGTGTATTTTTTTTATCTTAACTCTGGTTTTACGTGGCCCATCAACACAATTCGAAAACTGGTGTATAGTTTGAAGTCTAAGATGGCACCGGTGAGGTCGGCTGCCGTGCTTGATGCTCTGCCCCAACTTTTCCACTTTTTTTCTTTTTTCGTCATTTTTTGCTATATCTGCCATAATCTTGCATGGGCATCATGCAAAACACACAAATTCGCTACAGTAGAGACACTCTGGTTTCTATTGGTCTACAATACACGAACATTTCACCATGTTTAACTCCGGACCCAACCTGGCCAAAGGAGATCCTGAGAGAGAACAAAGGACGCAACCCTAAGCGACGGCCTCGAGGGAAACGTGCCGGTATCAGGAACAGGCTACGGGCTCGCGCACACCGCGCATCCATGCCCAGTATCCTGCTAGCCAATGTTCAATCCATCGAGAACAAGCTTGATGACCTCAGAGCCAGAACTAAGTTCCAAAGAGACATTTGGGACTGCAACCTCCTCTGCTTCACCGAGACTTGGCTGAACCCAGCAATACCAGACCACGCCGTGCAGCCGACGGGGTTGTTTTCGGTTTACTGCATGGACAGGACAATGGAGTCGGGGAAGAAAAGAGGTGGTGGAGTGTGTTTGATGGTGAACAACAGATGGTGCGACAGCACAAACATCTCCCCACTCACACGCTCTTGCTCGCCCAATCTGGAGCTTTTGATCGTTAAGTGTCGCCCTTTCTATCTCCCTCGGGAATTCACTGCGGTCATTGCTTGCACTGTTTACATTCCGCCTCACGTGGACTCGGACACTGCCTTATGTGAGATGCATGAGGCTCTCACACATCAACAAGCACTTCACCAAGATGCCGCACTCATTGTTATTGGAGATTTTAACTGAGTGGATCTCAAAACGGACATTTCACAACCATCACCAGCACATCAACTGCCCCACCCGGGGTACTAGGACATTAGACCACTGCTACACCCCGTTAAAGAACTGTTACAAGGTTCAGCCCCTGCCGGCATTTGGAAAATCGGACCATGCCTGCTTACAAACAAAGGCTAAAGCAGCAACCACCAATCAGGAGGGAGGTCGCTCGCTGGACGGACCAATCAGTGACCACGCTGCAGGACGCACAGAAAGGCGCCAACAGCTTCAACTCATGTAAAACTTGAATTCATTCATTTTGCCAGCAATAAATTTCATCTGAGACCAACTTTTGCTCCAAAACGTTAAAGGATTAGTTGAAACCTTTAATGTATTTGAATTTATGGGGCAACTCAACTTTTATTGTTGAATTGTTAAAGAAATGACTGTAAGCTCAGCAATCGCAAGTTTGATTTTTTACGTGCTACTCCACGGTCTCCCACCGCAGTCCATGACAGTTTTTAGTGATATTATTAAAAATGACTATATTCTAACACTTAGTGGTAGTTTAACCATCATTCTATGGACTACTGGGGTGATCGGGAAATGGGGCAATAATTTAGTGTGAGAGCAAATAAAACTTTTTCATAAAGCATTATTATTTACAATGTATTCTAAAGACATTACATATATTATACATAACTTAGATTTTCATTTCAATTTTCTTTGATAAATCTTGAATGTGCCATGAGCCTCTCTCTCTCTCTCTTTCGGGCAATCACACGGAGATAATTTTTTTTTTTGCGTTTAAAGCACCGCTCACTGCACTAGTGTTGGGCCACTCCTGGTTAGTGCTTCATAATCCTCATATTGACTGGGAGAAAGGGAAAGTAATGGGATGGAGTGTCAACTGCCACATGCATTGCCTCCGGGCCCCCACTGCCCCCATCTCCTTATAGCCCACGACTGTGCCACTCGACCCTCTGGACCTTTCAGTGGTCCCAAGGATTTACCATGACTTACGGGACGTTTTTTGTAAAGATCGGGCGCGTGCGGACCGACCTGGAGAAGGTGCAAGCAGTGGTGGAGTGGCCCGTACCCCCAAATCGGAAACTGCAGCTTCACCCACAGAGTAATGTGACACAAACAAAAATGCTGTGGACTCAAGAGCAGACTCAATTGCTCAAACTATGTAGAATTTTATTGAAGAAGTACTTAAGCAAAGCTAACAGAAACTATACGCAGGAACTGAGGGAGACCAGAGGATGGAGAAACGGACGTGGAACACAAGGAGAACACGGGCAGGAACTTCTGCAAACACAGGAGAGAGGTTTTACTGATCTGGGAAACAATTAAAGGGCTGAGGTGAGTGGTACTAGTGGAGAGTCTTGTGCTTACTTGGAAACACCGGCTATTAGGCAGGGGAGGGGTTGCCGTGGGAGCATTCCATGGATGGCTGAGAGTGCGGGGAAGCTGGTCCAGGTTCCAGGGTGTCCAGGGGAGAGAGATCCACCATTGAAGCACAGGCAGGAGGGCAGGAGGGCAGGCCAAGGAGATGGTGAGTATGTAGTCCTAGGGTTCTAGGTAGACTTGAGAACAGAGTAAAAACACAACCAGCGCTGCTGATGAGCACGACGGGTGATGTATCTGGAGAACACTGGAGAACACTGGAGACAGAGAACACGTTAATCCAAGATCCAGGGAGACAGATGGCAAACAGAGTGGGGGCAAGTTTACCACTACTGGTAGCAGGACGAACTGGGGAGGAGTGGCAGGCAGCGCTGGCTTAAAAACCCTCCAGATGGATGCCCGGAAATTGGAAGCAGGTGATGAGCTGGCCAACTCCACCCCAGGGGATGGGCAACAGGAACCTGCACCACACCTGACCAGATACTCCCACAACATATGACAAATGGACAAACCGAGCGAGCAAATCAGGAGCTTGAGGCTGCCCTCTGCTGCGTCGCATCCCATAACCAGTTGCTCTGGAGTGAACAGCTTCTGTGGATAGAGTACGTGCACAACAGCCACACCTTCACTGCCACGGCAAGTCCCCCTTTGAAGCATCCTTGGGGTACCAACCACCTCTGCTTCCCACCATTGAAAGTGAACACACCGTTCCGGAGGTGCCGCCGGGCTTGGCATATGACTCGGGCCGCCCTGCTCCAGACCAAAGAACGGAGGAAGACGCTCGCGGACAGCCGTCGGACACCCGCCCCGGAGTATGCTGTGGGACAACAGGTATGGCTGTCTACTCGCTTTGTGCCACTAAGGGCCAAATCTAAGAAACTTTCACACCAATTCATCGGCCCTTTTGCTATAGAGGCCATCATTAACCCTGTATCTGTATGTCACGGGGTGGAGAGAGACAAGTTACCTAGGTTTTTTGTTGTGCATGTTTTTGTTGTGTTTTATCTTTTTAATGTTTTAATATTGTACATTGGGTTATTTTTATGAGTTTTACTGCATGTTTTCATGGTATTTATTTGGTGACTTGTCCTGGAAAAACTCCGCCCCTACCTGATAATAAACTGATCACACCTGCGAGAGATCCCAGAGAGGCCAATAAGAGGGCCTGGCAGACCACAGGAAGCAGTTCGACCGAGAGGCAAGAGAGGACCGAAGCATGAAGGCACCCATGAGTGTCACGGGAACCCACGAGAGCCTGGAGTGACACGGAGGCTTAAGAGATGAGGCCTGATGTGAGGCTTCAGAGTGAAGTTACAGAGGCGTGACACATGGCGTGGGACATGAGGCCTGACATGAGGTTTGAGAGCGACACGAAAAGAGTGACACATGGGGCTCGAGAGACGGGCCGGAGTGTGTGTGTCAGTCCTGTAGTCTTGCACTCGAGGAGTCTGGCAGTCTTGGAGCCTTGGAGGCTTGGAGCTTGGCGTTCGAGCAGGGAACTATACAGAGGGGAGGATGATACAGCACCAGTGACTAGGGACAAGGAGCGAACAGTCGGATGGCAGTAGCAACAAGAGCCCAGCTTGTGCACTGCGGGAGAGCAGAGGCGGCGAGACAGCTGGTGCCGATTTGCAGTTTTAAAGAAGCGGCGGGCGGAGTTGAGAGCTCTGCCCACCCGGGGTAAGTCTTCGACTTATCCCCTTTTTACGAATGAAAACTGCCTGAAAAGAATAGTGACTGCTGCTCCCTCCCTTTCTTCAGCGTACCGGGACGCGGAATGCGGGGAGGAAGGCGAGGACTCCGCTGGGTTTCCCTTTTACACCACTTCGCTGGATTTCTTAGTTCTTTGTGACTTTTATACCGTGGCGGATGCCACTGGACTTTTAATGTTGTGTTTTGATTCATTTTACATTTTTAACTATTGAAATATAATAAATTATATTTTAATTATACAGTTTTTTTAAATCGTGTGCTTTCCCTTGGCGGCTCCACTGCTCTGTCCGTTTGGAGGAAGGTTTCCTTCCTTTAGAAAAAACACTGTGGAAATAAAATCACCTTTCACGCCGTTACATGTACGTCTCAAGCTTTGACTCAACATGGGAAACCTCACCTGGCTTGGACATGGAAAGGATTGACAGATTCATAGCTAGACAGATTGATGCGATGAAGAAGGTGCCTAAGAAGTACAGGAAGCTGTCCATACCTGAGACCTTGGAAACTGCCAAGCAACGACTCACAGCCATGGCCAGCCGCTTGAAGAGGTACATTGGGGAGATTGAAGGCAGGAGAATAAATCAGCTGTTCTCCACAGAACCAGCCAAGGTGTACTCTCAGTGGCAAGGGAACAATATGAGAACAGCACCACCAAGTCTGGAGATGGAGCAATACTGGAAGAGCATATGGGAGAAGGATGCACCCCATAACGGCAATACTCAGTAGCTAGTGGATCTTAGGGGGGACCATCAGATCCAATAGCCTAACCCTAACCCCTAACCCTGAGCAGGGAATTTTTATATATGTACACTTCTCTTGGCTCTTGATGGAGGCGGACGCACTTTCTCCCTCTCCCTTATCTTTCCTGATTGGCTTCTCATTTCTTCTCATGTCTTGTATAGTCTTGCTTATTGTCTAACCCTAAGAGAGTCTCCCAGACTTGTTCTATAAAGACCTAAAGAAGAATTATGGATTTGATCAACTGGTCCCTTAGCAAAACTGGCAAACACGTGAGAGCCCAATTGTCCTGCGGAGACGTTTGCTGCCGGACACTCGATGGTTGGATGGTTGGTTGCCTTTGTGTGTCTGCCGACACTCTCGATGGAGGACATCGAATGACATCTACCAATTCGGAACCATGATAAGAGAGTTCTGGCTGATTGGAGCTGGCTCAGACCTGGCTTATCGAAAAACAAGAAGCGACTACAGCTGTTCAAAATCCCACAAGGCTGGCCGACATGATAGAGAATGGGCAGGGCTGTGTGTACTCAGACTGTGTTTTTCGTAACGCAATATGGATACGATCTTGGAGAAGGTCATGGCTCTGCTATATGGATAACATCTGAAGAAGAACAACGGGAATTGAGAGACTTGGTGACCAGTGATGGACATTGGACCTACTGTAAAATTGGAAGCAGTTTGTTCGCACTAACCAAAACAACTACTATCTTCATCTCATGTGGCCCCCCTTGCGCTAGCTGGATGCTCAAGGTAAAAGCTGAAGGGAATAACAAATTCTCCATTAGATAATAAGACTGTTTGTTGTGACTTTCTTCCCCCTCATTCAAGGCCACCTGCGTCGACGGAAGATTGTTGACTTTTGCCTAACCGGGTGAAGGGACACTTTCTCTTGGCTGAACAACACACACACACACACCACACGCACACACACATGTACACTGACACAACCTACACTACACCCCCCCACCACCACCCCCTCAAATGCCTTCGAAGCTTATGTCTTCTATGTTGTGAGATGTGATGATTCATGTGCTGAGGTGTTTTTTTTTTCTGTTCTCAAACTGATCTCCCTGTTGGAGCTCAGTCTGGGGGGAGTTCTTTTTTTCTCCTCTTCTTTCCTCATGTTGTGCATTTTCTATAGTTTCAGTTTGCTGCTCGTGTGGTCGACCGGCCAGTACTACTTAGCCTGACCTGTCTTCCCAATGTGATGTTTGTGTCTTATGTACGGTCGGCAAGGTATCGTCTATCTTAATTGCCCCTTGGGGATAAATCAAGTTTTTTTGACTTCTGCATGTGCACAAAGCCTCAGTAAGCAGGACATGATGTTATTACAAACAGATTACATCAACGTGAGAGATAATACATTTATTTATGTCTTCTAGTGTGAAGTTTAACAGACTGATTCAATAAACAGGTCCAGGATCATTCAGTATTTATTTAGAGCAGCAACTTTTTTTGCCCAATAGAACGCAAACAATGAGCTAAAATCTCAAGCTGCATATGATCTCGTCTCTCATATCTGTACTTTCACATCTCATAGTTTCTTTAGATTCTAGCTTTTGAAAATATTTATTACCTGGTGTGTGGATCTACCATCATACATAATAATCTGCCTCTGTTTCCGATCCACTGATGATGAAATATTGGGTTTCTGACTCTGCGTTTAACTTGCTAAGCATTTCTTTTTCTCAAAGCTGTGGCCTGGTTCCTGCTTTTGTTTTTGGTTCATCATATTCATTTTAACCTTATTAATTAGTACGTATGTGGGTTACACATATTTAGTTTCAGTTAGGTTTTAGTAACAGTAGGTATCTACAGTCGTTATCTACCATTGTTGGTATTAAACAGATGTTTAATACCAACAATGGCTCAGGCTGACTTATGTTCTACAGGTACCATAAAGGCACCACAGATTCATTCATAGGCCTGTTGCTTTAGAAAATGTGAGAGTGCATAGACCATTCATGTGTGTAACCCACCTGATTGTCTTTGACAGCCATAATGACACCTCAGGGTGCTGAAAGTACAACAACCTCAAGCTAAAGCTAGTCTGGCTGTGATAATGAGTGGCTTTCTCTGAGTGCTCTGACACACGGAGGAGAAACCCACGTAGGCAATTCCATCAGGTAATTAGACTTAACCTACAAAGCCAGGTAATCAGTGTTTAGGTGGTGCTAACAGGCACCTTTCACACTGCAGCTACATTCATCCTGCAACCGACTATGAGCTCTGAGGAAACGGGGAAACTGGAGAAAGAGGAACACACTGGACTGTCTGCGAGGGCTTACAGGTATACTGTCTGTGTGTGTGGGTTTATGTGTGTGGGTTTTAAACAGTTGGCATTACTCCATATTGATCAGAAGGTATTATGTAAATACACACATTAAAAAACTGTGTGTGCATGCGTGTGTGTATGTGACAACGATAGCACTCTGTGTGTCTTGCTGTTGCTCTTGCAGTATAGGAACAGATGCTGCAGGCGAGCCACGGGCTGCCCTGAGGGCTTCATAAACTCTGGAGATACACATGCCTGACAGGAAACCCATGTTCTCTCTCTCTCTCTCTCTCTCTCATCTCTCTCTCTCTCTCTCACACACACACACACCAACCTTTTCAATATCATGCATGATGTTACAAAAAAATACAGAGACACAACCTGGCATGAAAGCCAACACACTGCAGCGCTCACACAAGAATGGTGCTTTGAAAAAACTGAAACGTGTGAGGAGAAATCAAACCATTCTATTGGTTTCTCTTTAAATGCAGTGAATTAAGAGAGATTTAAACCATTTTAGCCCTTCCACAGTGTACCTGTACTTTCATTTTAAAATACTACAGATTAGAGCAGAGGTAACTTTGCCTGGATTGTTTGTTTTTTTCATCTGAGACCTTAAAATAAGTTTTAACACAATCCAGCTTTACACTTCTCTAAAGAAGACAAAACTGAAAAATAGAAACAAGAATATTCTGACATTCTCATAATGTCTTCAACTATTATTCCTGCTAAATATGCATGTGAAGTAGGACCTACTGCACACAGTGTCATGTGAACAGTGATACTTTATGTACAGGGCTTTATACACAGTGTTCCAGCTATCACTGGATATGTTGCGTTCCCTCGCTCTTCTCTCCTCCAGGTCCCAGCATGCTAGTGAAACAGGGGAGACATGATGGAAATAATGGGAAACAACAATTTCTTTTGGGATTCACTAGCTTAGTTTTTATCTGACTCGTCAGCAGCATGGCCTCTTCACCTGTACCTCCTGCACTTTCCTGCTCATTGGGTCAGATGTTCAGTTACTCAGCTTCATTTACCAGTAATGATACTTGTAATGAATGTAGCCTATTTGCAGCTCTGGAGGCCAGGATCAGAATCAGAATCAGAATCAGAATCAGAATACTTTATTCATCCCGAGGGAAATTAGGGTTACAGCAGGCAGCACGCTAATGGCGCATGCGCACTTAAAAAGGAACCTTCTGACCAAACTAAACACAAACAACACATTGAGAAGACATGTCAGAGAGGTAGGCTGATAGGGGAAAAAAACAACGAAAATACATTACATGAGGTGAGAGGAGGAGAAAAAACTCCACTCAGACTGAGCTCCTATTGGGAGAACAGTTTGATAACAGAAAAAAACACCTCAGCACAAAAAGCACATGACTATCAATACACCATAGAAACACAAGACAAGCAACAGGGGCGGGTAAAGGGTAAGAGA
The DNA here is from genome assembly GCF_018398535.1 of Haplochromis burtoni. Lineage (NCBI taxonomy): Eukaryota > Metazoa > Chordata > Actinopteri > Cichliformes > Cichlidae > Haplochromis > Haplochromis burtoni. The sequence continues at coordinate 42,419 of NW_024583772.1, forward strand.
GAGCCGGTGTAGACAGCGCATCCGGTCCTGCAGCATCTGTGCTGGTCCAGTTGACTGCTATCTTCCCCGGTAGGGCACAAGCATCGAAGGCGTTGGAAAGGGAGGGGGGATGAGTGAGTGCTTATCAGTGTAAGTGTGTGTGTGTGCGTGTCCATAGTTTAGCTGAGACAGTGTCCTTCGGCCTATCAGGCTAAGTAAACAGTCCTCCAGCCAATCCAGGTGTCCTTGCATGGGATGGGAAGAATAGCCGTAACACAGTCATTATCAGGGAGTGATTGTTCGGCTCCAGCCTTGGGCCTGCAGCTGGCGCCGTGATGGGGATCCGCAATGTTTATGTTGGTTTTGTTAATTTCCATGCGAGCAGCCCAGGAGAATTTTTCAGGCTGCTCTTTAACACTCCGACACTGGCCTCTCGATCTCCCGTTGGAGAGTCGCGAGCCTCCCCATGATGGTATCAAACTTCTGTTCCATGGTGTTATCGTTCTTTTGATTCTGAGACCTCACAACTGCAGTGATCCGTTCCGCGATGTTTTCCAACTGTCGCTCAAGGGTCTCATTTTGAGCAGGCCTCTCTCTGATGTTTCCCCTCATACGCTCAATGGTGTTGTTTTGAGCCTTCACAGCAGCTGCAAGCGTCTCCAAGGTGTTGACCATATTACGTTCGTTGTGAGAGGTTGCGCCTCGTTCCATTTCGATTCCAGCGGGCAGCCTTGGGGGGGTTTGAACAGCCGGTTCCGCTCTCTTATTTCTCTGATAAACCAGGGCAAAGCCAACTCCGATCAGCATGAACCCTGTTATCATGGTTCCGAATAGATAGATATCTTCAGCGTCCTCGATCGACAGTCCCGCCAGGCACATGATCCTCCAGTTCTGCCACCCGTCCATCGTGTATCCGGCAGGGAAAGTCCCTCCAGGGCACTCAGGCTCTCCCCAGCCCAGATTTCTCGTTGAGAAAAGGGTGTCAATAGCATTCAGAGACCAGTTGATCATAATTCTCTTTTAGGTTTTAGAGAACGACAGTGGGAGGCTATTCCAGGGAAAGTAATGCACACAAGACAAGGACATAGAGGCTAAGCAGGGAAGATAAGGGTGAGGAGGAGAGGAGAAAAGTGTGACCGCCTTCGCTGAGAGCTAAAGGATCACTGAATTGGAGACTCAGTTCACACCCTTGAAAAACCCATAGCTAGCCAGGCCCCTGTAGCTGGTGCAGCTGAAGGTAGTGAAGGTTCCGTTAACTCACCAACTCATTTTGTTCTTACCATTTTTCCACACATCCACCAAAGAACAAACTCTGGTTCCTGGTGCCTCTAGCTTCACTTGTCTCAAAACATAATCACCAATTATCATAGTCAATTTTCTTACTGAAGGAAATTTTTAAAACTGCTGGTGAATGGTAAACAGAAAATCTGTAAAATTACAATTCACATTGGCAGTAATGACACCTGATTACGTCAATTGGAGGTCACTAAAATCACCAGTATTTTTAGCTAATTGGGTAACATTCTGGGGGAACTTGGTCTTGTTAGGAGAGATGGCATCCATCCTACTTATGATCGATCGGGAAGCAGAGTTGCAGTCTTACACGTGTCTCTGCATTTTCTCTCCTCCAGTTACCCCCCCTCCCCTCCCTAAACGCCATCCCTTTAAAGACTGTGTCTGATCCCAGACGAAAAACAAACCAAAAGTCATCAAAACACAAATTCAACACACAGAAAAAAAATCACAAAGAAAGAACAATGTTGTATGATTCCCCTCAACTGATTTGGTTCCCCAGAATCCTCGAAGCACAGGATGAGGGGGGTGGGAGCTGTTGGAGCAATCTCCCACTCCAGCTTGTTAATCAACCAAAAACCCAGACAGTTTTGATTCATTTGAAAGGTTGATGCTTAGCCTTGTCCACTCTAGCTCAAAAACTCAAAAATCAATTCATATTATGTTATACTATACTAACATTATACTATACTAGATTATATTATATTATGCTTATTGTCAAAATCCTTGAAGCACAGGTCAAGGAGGAGTTGTGGCAGCAATTTTCCACACCAGCTTAGAGCTCAGAGTTTTAATTCATTTGAAAGCCTGATGCTTAGCCTTGTTCACCCCAGCTGTAAACTCAGAAACCAGTCTTACTTGTGATCATCTTTCGTCCACCTGGGCCTTACACAGAGCTTCTGACTGAATTCTCAGACTTTTTATCTGATTTAGTGCTCAGCTCAAATAAAAATAATTATTGTGGGTGATTTTAACATCCATGTAGATGTTAAACATCACAGCCTCAGCACAGCATTTAATCTGTTATTAGACTCAATTGGCTTCTGTCAAAATGTAAAAGAACCCACCCACCACTTTAATCACACTCTAGATCTTGTTTTAACATATGGCATAGAAACTGAACAGTTGGCAGTGTCTCCTGAAAACCCTGTTTTGTCTGATTATTTTCTGATAACATTTAAATTTAGAAAAATTGATTACATCTTTGATTACACTGATTACTCTTTAACTCAGTGATAAATCTCTGTCCTGACTCATCGAGTTTGGCCTCCCAGGCTCCCTGTGAGCAATTTCTTAATCGTTTTATGGGAAAAGTTCTATTACTAAAGGCTTCACACTCTCACTCTCTTGTGTTGATTCCTTTTCCGGTTTTAGGATGCATGTCGACCTTTTTCTCACTTTGAGCTGTTATCACTCCCCACTCTTAAGGGATTAATTGAACGATCGAGGAGCTCAAATTCTATGCATGATATCCTTCCATCCTGCATTATCAAGGAAGGTTTTCAGGTAATTGGGCCTTGCATCTAATTTTTAGTGAATATATCATTGTTAGTGGGCTGTGTCCCAACTGCTTTAAAATATGTGCATCCTGTTCTTAAAAAAAGTAAGCTCGATCAGAAAGACCCTGCCAATTATAGGCCAATCTCTAAACTTCCGTTCTTATCACAAATTTTAGAGAAAGTCCTCTTTCTCCAAATACAGGCCTACTTACATGTAAATAATATTATTGACAAATTTCAGTCTGGCTTTAAGCCACACCATAGTACTGAAACTGCCCTGCTAAGAGTCTACAATGATCTTCTTGTATTTGCTGATTCAGATCACCCTGCCGTTTTAGTTTTATTGGATTTGTCTTTGGCTTTCGACATGGTTGATAATAATATTCTCTTAGGGAGGCTAGAGCATGTTGTAGGCATCAAGGTTTCTGCCCTTAACTGGTTTAATTCTCACCTCTCGGATAGATCCTTTTCTGTTGTGATGGGTGGAAACTCTTCCTCTGTTGCCCCTCTCTGTCGTGGGGTGCCCCAGGGGTCTGTACTGGGCCCTCTGTTGTTCTCTTTGTACATGCAACCCTTGGGCTCCATATTTGATAAATACAATATTTCTTATCATTTTTACGCTGATGACATTTAAATTTATTGTCAACTAACTGATGATCTGTCAGCATTACCGCACTCCCTGTTGGACTGCCCGTGAAAGGTCAAAGTTTGGCTGTCGGATAATTCCCTCATATTAAATGAGAAAAAATTATGGTGTTCGATAGTCATATTCCTCGAGACCAGCTTGTTGCCCTACTGGGGCCCCTTGCTAACTCTCTCTGATTCTATAAATAACCTGGGTGTCTATGTGGATAGCTCCTTTAAGCTCGATAAGCAAGTGTCATCTGTAGTTAAATCTGGCTTCTTTCAGTTGCGCCAGATTTCTAAAGCTAAATGTTATATACCATGCAGGGACCTTGGAAAACTTATCCACGCTTGTGTGACCTCCAGGTTAGACTATTGCAATTCTCTTTACTGTGGTCTCCAATCAGTCTCTCTTCGAAGGCTACAGCTTGTTCAGAATGCTGCAGCTCGCCTTTTTACTGGAGCTAGAAAATTTGATTCTATCACACCAGCTTGTTGATTTACATGGGTTACTTATCAAATATCACATTGAGTTTAAAATTTTGATGCTCACATTTAAAATCCTTAATAATATTGCACCCAGTTATCTCACTGATCTTCTCAATCTGTACACTCGTTGCCAAGCATTAAGATCACCAGGTCAATTATGTCATGGTCCTGGGTCGCTTGACCCAGCGTTTTGGGTTTTTTGTTATTATTATTATTATTATTATTATTATTATTATTATTATTATTATTATTATTATTATTATTTTATCTTGTGTTCCAGTTTATTTTGATGTGTTGTTTAGACTTTTTAGTGTTCTGGTTTTGTGCTCCCTCTGTTTAGTGTCCGCCCATGTGTTCCCTCTGTTCTCCATCTATACCGTGTCTCTGAGTCCAGTCTGTGCATTTCACGTTTTACTTTGAAGGTCTGTGTCTTATGTCAGTGTGTTCAGTTTTGTGCTCTCCCTGTCTCATCAGTGTAATCAGTTTTAGCCGTGTCTCCCAGCTGTTTCCTCTCACTCCTGTTCACCTCTTGTATTTACTGTCTGTGTCTTTCCCTGCTCCTCGTTGCGTCGTCCTTCATACTCCCCTGTGTGTTCCGTTTGCCTGCCTGCTAGCTAGTTTATTTGCTTCCCAGTTTAGCTAGTTTTCTGTTCTGTCTGCAAACCCCCACAATAAAGTCGAGTGTTTTTGAGTTCACCTTTGCCTGCATGAGTCCTGCATTTTTCCCTGCCTGCCTGCACACAGCCATGACCAATTACTCCTGGTCCAACCTAAGTTTAGGCTGAAGACCAGAAGCGATCGTGCCTTTGCTTCAGCTGCGCCTAACCTTTGGAATAGCCTCCTCGCTTCTATTCCTGCTTCAGATTCTAACCAATCCTTTAAAGCAAGATTGAAAGCTTACTTATTTAACCTGGCTTTCCCGACCAGTTAATACCTTTTTTAAAATTATATTTAATTTTACTTCTGTTTTTTTTTTTTTTAAATTAAATCTTCTTAGTAGATATTTTGCTTTCATGAACTGACCTTCTTCCTGAATTGAGGTTTGATATCTATTTTACTTAACTCTTCCAGTCTATTAGTGCCTCCCTTCTGTCTGTGCTAGTGCCCAATCTGTACTTTGTTAATTAATTCATGTTTTTTTCTCTGTATTATTGTGAAGCACTTTGGTGTGCTTTTGGGTTTTTAAATGTGCTATATAAATAAAACTGTATTGTATTGTATTGTGTTATACACAGCAGTGGGGAGTAGACTTCATCACAGTAGCTATCGATCTGAAAGTTAGGTTAAGTTGTAGGTATTACAGGTACTGCGTTGGTTTGCATCATATCTATCTAATAGACTCCAATTTGTGCATGTAAATGGAGAGTCTTCTTCATACACTAAGGTCAACTATGGAGTTCCACAGGGTTCAGTGCTAGGACCAATTCTGTTTACATGCTTCCCTTAGGCAGCATCATTAGAAGACATAGCATACATTTACACTGCTATGCAGATGACACCCAGCTCTATCTGTCCATGAAGCCAGATAACACACACCAATTACTTAAACTGCAGGAATGTCTTAAAGACATAAAGACCTGGATGGCCGCTAACTTTCTCCTTCTTATTTCAGATCAAACTGAGGTTATTGTACTCGGCCCTGAAAATCTTAGAAATATGGTATCTAACCAGATTCTTAATCTGAATGGCATTACCTTGACCTCCAGTAACACTGTGAGGAACCTTGTGTCACGGGTAATGGAAAATATGGACACAGTCGCAGAGCTCTGGATGCAAAGCAGAGAGTGCGTTTATTTACAGTGCTTCGAGTACAATCCAGTGTCGACTGCCGCCTGGACACACCTTTAAATACCTCAGCCCAAACTGGGATGAGGTACCTGGGTGGAAGATTAGGTGCAGGTGTGTCGGCAGCTGAGCAGAGACACTTCCGGGTCAGGGATCGCCACACTCTCGCTCTCCCTAAAGTGCAGCTGCTAAACATAGCCGGACCCGGAGGTATGGGTGAAGGAATCACCCTGGAATCATTTTTGACCAGGATATGTCCTTCAACGCACATATTGAGGAAATATGTAGGACTGCTTTCTTCCATCCTCAGGCTCCATCTCATCTTAATGACCTCGTCCCAAAAAGTTGATTCTGTTCATTTGGACCTAACGTGATCAGTGGGAGAAACGTTTCGTCACTCATCCAAGTGAGAGTCACAGCTGACTGCAGGTTTCCCCAATCTTGTAATTAGTACCTTTACACAATGACAATAACTAGCCCACTGAATGACCAATGGGCTGTGAGGTCAGTTTCTTGGTCAATAATATACAAATTGTTATAACCATTGATCAACAACCACTGATCGTTTACCACTAATCAATGGCCATGAGTCCCATTCACAGAGAGTTTGGAAATGGCTGCAATCCCAGCATTGTAAGATGGTGACAGATGTACCCTTAGGCCCCCTCCTCGATTCAGCTGTGTTCCCCAGTGTGTCTGTTCTGCCCTAATCTCCTCTGGTGTATATAATGTCTGTGCTCCCTGTTTTATGTTGCATCATCCCCTCATGGTATGTTTTCCCCTGTGTTCACTGAGTCCCATGCTTCTCTTGTAATTTCCATTTTTCTTACTTCCTTAGTTTTCTAATTCTAGTTCCAAGTACTAGTTTTCTCCTCAGCCGAGTTCTTGTATTTTTTTGAGTTTTAAAGTAATGGCAATAAACCTGCCCCATCATTTTACGCTTTTGGTCATTAGGACTGATGATTTAACTGGAATGAATTCATGTGGACCCAAGCCATGCAAAGATTAGTATTATAATGACATAAAGGAAGCAAATAAATGCATAAGGATTTGAGAGTGCATCACTGTAGTTAATTCTCATTCCCGCCATTTCACACTCAGCTATGGACTGCTCCAGTGGAGGCCACCACCAGATGAAGTCAACAGAGCCACAACCACAAACATCAGATGGGATCCTGAAGCCACCAGCATGGAAGATTTCCCACCACCTTCCACTAGAAATTCTGTCTATATATATATATATATATATATATA
>NW_024583773.1:0-1308 GCF_018398535.1 Haplochromis burtoni
TTGTTGTTGTTGTTGTTTTTTGCTCCTGATTATGCCCCAAATTATGAATCATTTTTCTTTTTAGTGTGTGGCTCCTGGTATTGGCAACCTTAAAATAATTATGCCAGATGTGTCAAGGGCGGTGTGGATGCAGGACTGAAACACAGGACTCTGAATTTATTTACAGTGAATGACAATGACGAAAAGTAAAACAATCCTCCATGTGTGAGTTTCTTTTTCCCCTTGTGCTTGCTCCATATTCCTGTGCTGTGACTTCTCTAGTGTAAGTGGTGAGTTTCCTTCCTCCTCGTGGTGTATATGTACAAAGTGCTTAACTCCCTCTACTTGTGTTGGCACACTCTGGAAAACAACAAGCAACCGGTAAGTACACGCCACACTTCACTCCGGAAACACTGTCACTCACTTGCTGGGAACTGAACTAAATGATTTCTCTTAACGATCCAGCATCGACTGAGGCTCAGCTCCTCTTTTAAGGAGCTACTCAGAAGAGGCTGATCAGCAACAGATGACTGTCATGGTCTTCCACGTGTGGCTGGTTTAATGGCAGGAAACCCTCAGAGCCAGATGCCTCCGGGAAACACCAACACCAACAAAAACAAACATGGTCACACAGCAGGGACTGCTTCCATGAGAAGATGTTTTTTTTTCTTAGTTTTTTTTAAATAAAAAATTTAACCTGCAGGGGATAGGACCAGCAAACCTTCCACCAAATAAGTATATGAAATATATTTAATAACATATATCTGCACTTTTAATATATAAGGAAAGTGAAATTGAAAATGTTAGTTTTCAGGAACTCTGAATCTTACTTATTTCAACATCATTTGTGTTTGCATAGCTTGAAAAAAACTCAAGTGAGTAAAAAGGTCTTTGACAGTGTGTCGGTAATTTGCATCATTAAATATGTGTCAGACTTCCTCTTTCACAGAACATTAACAGAACTGAAGAGTTTATTTCAGCAGCTTTGTGATAAACTGACTTCAATGCACCTTCTTAAAAAGCAAGTTCTGTCTTTGCATTTCCTTCTTTCTAACATTGGCTGGCCAACACGGTTCACTGTAATTCTGCTAAAACTGTTAAGGGATAAGACTACACCTGGCCTTATTTGGTTAGCAAACATTGTATTGCACATATTAAATAACTTTGATAAAGGTAGCGTGGCAGAAAGGAGTGATTCCAAAGGCTTGGCGAAGAGCAGGAGGTATTCTGATCCCTAAGGAGAAGAACTCCTCATCCATCAGCCAGTTTCGCCAGATCAGCCTGCTGAACGTAGAGGGAAAGATCTTCTTCAGTGTCTTGGCCCAAAGG
>NW_024583773.1:2486-3870 GCF_018398535.1 Haplochromis burtoni
TGCGTCGACAGGAGGAAACAGCCAGACATGCCAGAGCCGTGGCACTGGCCAAACAAGGTTGCTGGGTGAATTGGGAGCGTGTGGAAAAGAGGAAACTCTCATGGAGTGAAATCTGGGGCGTGGAATCTAATAGACTAAGTTTCATCATCCGAGCGACATACGATGTGCTACCTTCCCCAATAAATCTGCAGCTGTGGTTTTGAAAGGACCTATCTTGCCCCCTGTGTACAGTCCCAGCAACATTCAAGCACATCTTGGTTAGTTGTAGGACTAGCCTTACTCAGGGCAGATACACATGGAGACACAACCAGGTTCTCAGGTCTCTAGCTGAGAAAGTGGAGTGCAAAAGAAAATCCATCAATGCTCAACCTTTCAAGAACCAAGAGGAGCGTCAGTTTTCATCAACATTTGTCCGGGAAGGAGACAAGCCAAGGACAAGCCCCTCAACCTCAGACTTGGGCCCGCTGAAGGTTGCGAGGGATTGGCAGATGCAAGCGGACTTGGAACAGAGGCTTTTTTAAAATATATTTCAACATATTTTAAAAAGAAAGAACTACAAGAAAAAGGAATGTATGAATGGACAAGGAACATTTTTATTATGAAATTGCTTTAAAAATATTAAGCACAGTGTTACAGCTCCATACGTGAAATGATCTCTCTTTTTTTAATCCAGGCAGTAGAGTAGCCTGTCTGTGAACATGGAGGCAGTCGGCATGTTTCTGATTCCCCTGTTTGTTTTAGGTGAGTATTTCAGTATTTTAAAGTCATTATTGGAGTTATTTTACAACATGAACTTTATTTAGAAACATATCTGGCATGTGTTACTGTGTGCGGCAGGCAGGATTGTACCCAAATGCTAAACTCAAAGGCAGAACTAAACTCAAAACACAGCTTTATATCTGGATGAAAAAAGAACTAGTAACTAAGGTACAGGCAGAAAACACAGTAAGGAATGAGGGAGATTGTGACGCAGGACAAAGGGAGAAGCTGACATAAATACACATATGGGCAAATGAAGGAACGCAAACTCACAGAGAGGGACACAGAGCACAAGACACAAGGGGAGCCTAATAAACAAGGAACTAAACTGATTACAATTAAACTCAGAGACTTAATAAGAATTAACTCAGAACTAACCAGTTTAACTGAAATCATAATACACAACAGTCACCAAAACACAAGTAAACTCAAAACTCTTGGTCAAATGACCCGGAACCACGACACTATCCTGATTTTAAATTAACATGTTTTATGTACAAAATGATAACAGCAGCGGAAACATGATGTTTCTTGGCACTGACAAACAGGCGACGGATGGCCTGGATTGCAGCCATTCAAAGATCAAATATAACGTCCCAGAACACTCCAGCTCACAGGTTAGTCT
>NW_024583773.1:4989-7221 GCF_018398535.1 Haplochromis burtoni
CCCACCTCTGTTAGTTACTGGAGCTGGAGAGTGAGGTGTTTGGAAGGACTCTCCCTAGCATTAGCAGAAGGTTGTTCCATAAGACTGGGGCAGCGACAGCAAACGCACGGTCGCCGCGAGATTTCAGGCGAGAACGAGGTTGCTCCGGAAGAAGTTGGGTAGCAGTGCTCTGACAGGAGTGTGTAACCTAAGAAGCTCATTGAGGTAGCTCAGCACCAAATTATTAAAAATTTTGTAAGTGAAAAGTAGAATTTTAAATTGAATACGGTACTTAACTGGCAGCCAGTGCAAACCAGCAAGAACAGGAGTGATAGAAGAAAACTTCCTGCTACCTGTCAAAAGGCATGCCGCCGCATTCTGGACAGTCTGCAATCTAACGAGAAGGGAGGAGGAAAGGCCAATGTAAAGAGAGTTGCAGTAGTCCAACCTGGAAGTCACGAATGTGTGAATAAGTTTTTCCAGGTCATTGTGCGGAATATAGCGCTTTGCCTTAGAAATGAGGCACAGCTGATTAAAACTAGACCTCACAACAGCAGACACTTGCTTGTCAAATTTAAATGAGCTATCCAGTAATATGCCCAAATTACCTGCATAATCAAAAGGGGAGCTAGCAAAAGGCATCAGAGCAGCACACGTGGGGGATTTTACTATCGAACACCACGATCTCCGTTTTCTTTTCGTTCAGGACAAGAGAATTACTCTTGAACCAATCTTTAACCTCATGCATGCATTCACGAAAATAGTGAAAAGACATAGCAAGATTGTCAGTAATCTCAAAATAAATCTGTATATCATCAGCGTAGCAATGAAAGGCAATATTATACTTCTCAAAAATTGCTCTAAGAGGGAGCAGATATAGTGAGAAGAGAATAGGTCCTAATACAGATCTTTGAGGCACACCACAGCGCACAGGTACCGAGGAAGATGAGAAGTTGCCCAAATTAACCGAGAAACTGACCTGTCAGCAAGATAAGATTTAAACCAGTTGAGGACAGTGCCTCTTATACCCACAGTATGCTCAAGTCTTAGTAAAAGAATGTTATGATCGACCACATCAAAAGCAGAGGAAAGGTCCAATAAAACCAGGACCACAGAGCGTCCAGAGTCAGTGCTTACAAGAAGGTCATTGAGAACTCTAAGCAAGGCTGTTTCAGTGCTATGCCATGGCTTAAAGGCAGACTGAAATTTCTCTGCAATGTTGTTCGCGTCTAAATACGCCTGAAGCTGAGAAAGAACTAGTCGCTCCAGGATCTTGGACAGAAATGGAAGCTTAGAGTTTGGTCTATAGTTCAAAAGATCATAACAATAAAGATTCTTTTTTTTTCAGAATAGGCTGGACTACAGCATGCATAAAGGTCAGTGGGACAGATCCAGAGAGTAGAGAAAAATTCATTAAGATAGAATGCTCGGTCCAATTACATCAAAGCAGCCCTTAACAATGAATATCAAACAGAGCATTGGTGTTTTTCAGTTGATCAACCAGCTGCTTCAGAGTTGAAAGTAACACGGGCTCAAATTGATGAAAAGTTGAATTACACTCAGAAGAAAAGATGGGATAAGAGGCAGACGAAGAGGAAAGCTTAAGGGATGAAACCTCATCTAAAAAAGAAAACGCTCACAAAGAGCTTGTGAATACAGTAAAGGCATATCAGGACAGGGATTAAAAACAATAAAAAATTTTAAATAGCATATGGGGGTTGTGACCATTAGCCAGAATGACTTTGGAAAGAAAATATGCCTTAGCCATTCTAGCAGCAGTTTGAAACTGTCTGTAACATGTCATAAGAAACCTGAAGTTTATCTTTTTTCCACCTCCTCTCATCGCGGCGACAAACACGTTGTAAGGCACGCGTAGTATCATTTAGCCAGCAATGAGAGTAGGTTCTAGAGTGCTTCATTTTGATGGGAGCAACAGAATCAAGAATAGAAGAACAAAAAGATAACAGGATATTAGCACAACCATCAACCGAGCAGAAAGAACAGTCATCAGGTACAGCCAAATCAGGGGTAGATGAAAATAATGATAACAAAATATCAGCATAACCATCAGATGAGCGAACTGAGCAGCAGTCAGGAATCATAAACGCCAAATCTAAAAAAGACACAGCAAACTTTGACACAGCTTCAGAGCTGAGTACGCGTAGGCGTAGCGGACGAGAAAGAGCTCCAGACTGCGGTCCAGCGGCAGATAAGCCAATATCAAAGGAAATAGGAAAATGATCTGAAATCCCA
>NW_024583773.1:32291-33447 GCF_018398535.1 Haplochromis burtoni
GTTCAGTGGAGTCGAACCCCCGACCTTCCGATCACGGGGCCACCACTCTACCTACTGAGCTATTCCTGAAGTTTAGTAACTTCAGTGTCTGAAATATGAGTAATGGTGAACAAATTTTGACCAGAATCATTCACATTATCAGAGCACACGACTGAGTCAAAGCTCTGACTGATTTCCTTAACAGATGAAATAAAGAAAGTGTTTCAGTTAATGGCAATAGATAGAGGCTCTCTAACAATAGAGTTATTTACATAAAGTTCAATTGTATTTTTACTTTTGTTTGAATGATGGCCAAGTAATTTATTTAAGTGTTGCCAGATAATTTTACCATTACCAAAAATTTGCTTTGGCTTGTACTCAAACTTCTTGTTACTTTGTTCCGCATTGAAGTAAATCTCTGTCTATCTAGAGTTAGACCTGTTTTCAGGAACTGCTTTAGTAATTGATCTCTTGTTTTCATTAGATTCTTCCACTCTTTGTTTAACCCTCTCAAGGGCGTTGCAGATTTGCAACAAGTAAAAGCTAACAACCTGATTACCCCACATCCATATTTTATGAGTTTTTTTACTCAGAAGTACCACTGCAGGTATTCTCAAAAACTTAATTTGAGCCTGAGAGAGTTAACCAGGGCAGATTAGATGTTGTCTTTATTTTTTGTCGACCTCTAATGGAGTATGTCGATATAACATCCTTGACAGTGTCAGTGAAGTGACTGCTGCAGAATTGTGGATCTTCACTACACAATAAACGCTCCCAGTTAGCTGATGCTAATGCTTCTGCTACTTTTGTTGCTGACTTCTTGGTATAAATTCATAAAAGGATCTCCTATTAGATGAACTATGAAAGTGATTCTTAACCCGTGATTTTAAAAGTTTTCTAGAAAATAATATACAATTGTGGTCTGAAATACCAGTGATAAAATTATAAGATTTAATAATTTGCTCGGGCTTATTGCTGAAAACCACATCTATTTTAGTTCTAGAGTGTCTCGTTATTCTTGTGGGTTGTTCAATGTGTTGAGTAAAGTTTAAAGTCTCCATTATGTCCTTGAGTGTTTTTCTGTTCTTTTAACAGTCCCAGTTGACATTAAAATCTCCCATTACAATTATTTCATTAGACTTATTATTTATAGTATGATATTTAAGTAATATCTGTA
>NW_024583773.1:34923-36889 GCF_018398535.1 Haplochromis burtoni
CTTCACCTGGTTCAAGAAGAGCAGAGATGGAGCTGTGAAAGTATCTGAAGGAGAGATTTACAGCTTCAATGTAACAGATGGAGGAGTTTATTACTGTGTGGCCACTAATGATCTGGGTAATCAGACATCAGGAGAGATTCATGTGACTGTTGGAGGTAAAGATAAAGGCTGAAGCCACTAATGGCATGCTTTTCTCCCATTTATCTTTTAGGTTTTCCTTGTTGATCTATTAATAACATTGTTACACTGAAACTTGACGATAATGTAACCAAAACAACTTTAACAAGGGTATCTTTAACTCCACATTATTATATATTGTTCGACTCACACAGTTTATTTTTCATGTACCAGGAAAGCAGAACAATCACTCCACGCTGGTCCTACTTCTTGGAGGAATCTCTGGGATCATCTTACTCATTTGTTTGATAATCTTTCTTTGGCAAGTATCAGACATCACATTAGAAGACGCGATATTTAACTGTGATATTTTAGCTGAAATCTACTCACACATATATTCAACATAAACAGATACATTTTTATTGCCTCTCATGTCGTCCAGGTGGTTAAAGTCAACGCGTCAAACTCAACAACAGACTTGGGTAAGACAATACTGAACTTCTCTGTAGCTGTTTACATGATTGTAAACAGCTACCTAGTCACATGCTTTCAAATGTCTAAAAACATGATTAAGAATGAACTCCATAGGTCTAAATCACAGATTTTACTTTGCTTATTTTATAGATTCAACGTCACGAAGAGCAGGTTGGTGAAGGGCCAGCAAATAACACAGAAAAAGAGGAAGAAAACATCCATTATGGACAGGTCAGCTTCTCTAAGCTGGCATTTGAAGCATCCTCTGACTCAGTGCAGGACAGAGGACAGCAGCAGGATATTGTGTACGCACAGGTGAAAGTCAACAAGCCAGAAAACAGCTTAACACTGAGAGCTCATGGCCAAGAGGAACTCTACGCTGAGGTGAAGAAAAAATGAGAAGTATGCATTTACAAACTGTAAAGAATGAAATATGAATGTGGAGCCTTTACATGAAAATGTGTCATAGTCACTGCCGAACAACTCAGTGAAGTAAAAAAAAGCTTTTTTTATGTTCACCCTCCTGTAGTAATTTCATACGGCTGGTTTCAGATTTTGATCTCTTATGATATTAAATATGCGTAAATAGAAGTTGCAGCAGTTCAGCAGGGAACGGTAAAGTGACTGGTACTTATATAAAGTGTTGGTCAAGTTACTTGAAAAAAGTAATTAGTAACTAATTACTGATTACTTCTCCAAAAAGTAACCCCATTATTTTACTGATTACTAATTTTCAAAAGTATTTAGTTGCTTAGTTACTTTTAAAAAAATTATACTCAACCTGAATAAAGCAACAGACCTTTCAGGCCAATTATGTTTTTTATGCATAATCTATCATATAAAATTGAATCAAATGGAAAGCCTCTTTTTAAAAATAGTTTTATGAGTTTTAATCTTTTAAAAAAATTTAATTATATGCAACTGTCTTTGACTTGAAGACATTTAAACCCATTTTCTGCATATTCTATGTCATGATCCTGGGCCATGTTGGCCCAGCATTCTTAGTTTCATGTATTTTTGTATTTTGTTCCTTATTTGATTTCCCCTTGTGACTTTTACCCCCTGTGTGCCTCCCACCCGATTGACAAAAATCAACTCAAAATTCTCCCACACAACAGAACCTCCTCTATTCCTCGCTGGCTCCAAATCTCTCAGTGGAATGATCAGTGGTTCGCTATCTGTCACCATCAAAACACTCCACAAATCCCGTGAATGATTCGCTTCCTTATAAACCATTGAATCAGATACCGAAGCAGTTAGGTTCTAAATGAAGCTTCGGACGTCACTGATCACGTGACTCTGGCCAAACGAATCAAGCTTCGACACAGTGCTTCTGAAGCAGTGTGTTGATTTTTTTGACACACGCACCGGAGCT
>NW_024583773.1:38463-47379 GCF_018398535.1 Haplochromis burtoni
TCAGCTTCAAGCGGGCCATCACTACCTGTCGCTCTTAAGTCTGTTTTCACGTGTTTAGCAGGAGTGGGGCCAGTGGAGGTTTGCCCAGTGCTGCAGTGGGGATGTCAGCAGGAGGATCCGGGGGTTTCTCTGTGAATTTCACATTCCTTGTGCTTGCTCAGAATTTAAGTTTAATTTTTGCTGTAGAAAGAAGTTTTCTTCCCACACGTGTACAGTGGATGCTAATGTTTTTGTCACTTTTTACGGACTAAAACTTAAAGTTATGTCAGTACTTCCACGCTTTAAATCCTGCACGGTGGTACTCTCTCCCGCACTCCATATTATCCATTGTTGATACACACTTCTGTTGCTGCCACAGACGTCACATAATAGTTTCAACTCTTTAGTGAAGGCTTTCCACAGGTTTAGGAGTGTCTTCTTCCAGACACACATTTGTGAGGTCAGACACTGATGTTGGATAAGAAGGCCTGGCTCGCAGTCTCCACTCGAATCCATCCTAAAGGTGTTCGATAAGGACTCTGTGCAGGCCAGTCAAGTTCTTCCACACAAAACTCGCTCATCCATGTCTTTAATCCACGAATCTCTTTGCAACCGCCAAACCCAGATTTGTCTATCAGACTACCAAACATAGACGCGTGAATGGTCTCTTCAGAGAACACATCTCCACTGCTGTGGTGTGCAGTGGCAGCATGCTTTACATCACTACAGCCAACACTTTGCATTGTACAAATGTTTGGAGACACAGTCTGCTTGCCTAGGTGCTTGATTTTTTACACCTATCACCATGATTGAAACACCTGAATTCAATAATCTGGATGGGTGAGTGAATAATTTTGGCAATATAGTGTACATATATAGCATTTCTCTATGCATATATGTAACTGCAGTTACATATATTCAGGCTCTGATGGAAGAACAAGGAACAACTTGGAGTCGAGCATGTTGGTCAGGATACTTTATCATGTGGAGAAAGCAATCAATCCACTGTCCTTCCAATTGGTTGATGACCCAAACCTCAACCTGAGCAAAGTGATCTTTTTCATTACTATTATTTTACTTGTTGCCAAATTAATGCAGTATTTACACATTGACATGCTCTTGTTTGATTTGTTATTTATTTAGCAGGCTTGTTAAAATTAATGTCCCATATAGGAAAGCTAGCACAAAAACACATCTGCAAACATTTTCAGTTTATAAATTATTTATTTAAATATAAATATTTTATCTTAATTGATAAAAGTGTCAGATTTTCAGATTATTTGTGACACAAATTATTTTTGCCATTATGTCTGATATGAAACAAAGAAATTGTAAAGATACAGTAGGAAGTTCAGCTTTGTACATATAAATGCATTTGTAAAATAATTTTATGTGTGGTCAAAGGTGCTTGCAAAGAAAAGCGTCTGGACTTCTTTGAAGTTGCTTGAAGACTTTCACCTCTCATCCGAGAATCTTCTTCAGTTCTAAGGTCAAATGGGGGGACTTGCTGTCATAGCAACAGAGCCGTAAGCGTAAACCTGCTGGGGAGCAGGTTTACTTTATGTAAACAGGATTAGATCGCGGCCACGCAGGTATGCCCGCGTCATTTATACGAAAGCAACAGCGATATTCCACCACTGTTTCACCATAAATAAATAACATCAATGTAACTAAAGATAATGCAGCACTTGATCCTTTTATTGATGTCACACAGATACATACAGGTCATTTCCTAAAAAAGGGAAATGTACTATTAACATTCTATTACATGTATGTGATTATTACAGATGTAATTCATATTTCAGAGTAGCAATTGTAAATTACTTCGTGTAATCAAGATGAGAGACCACGGCTATAAAAGCGAAGGTGGATTTGGGAAGCCTGTCGCAGCCATGTCCTGTCCGTATACGCGAGCCACCCATTGCGGAAGGTGCAAGATTGATAAGGAGAGTCCTCAGAATTCAGCGTATATTGCGGGACAGACAGGATCCTTTAGCTCAGCGCGACAGTGTGCTCATTGAGAGATATCGATATTCCCGTGAGGGTATTATTTACTTAACCAACTTGTTGACGAGGGGGTGCAGGACCACCACCTGTCTTTTTTTGCTCTGCCCTTTTCTTGGTTGCTGTTATGAACAAACAAACAGATTATTTCAGGGTCTCTTTCCAAGAGACGAAAAGCAATATAAGTGATAAATATTACCATTCTGTAGAATATTCTTATATTTCACTTTTACTTGTTCCCATGTTCTAGTGGGTCCTGTTGTGGCTCTAATGTGAAAGGGGATATAATATGACAATATAATATAATGTAATATAATATTGGATAATATAGTGTAATATAATAAATCTATAAATAGGCTAAATAATAAAGTGACTGAATAGTGGTATTGTCATGCGCTTTGGGTGCCTTGAAAAGCGCTATATAAACCCACTCCATTATTATTGTTATTATTAAATTACTTACGAGTTTGATTTGTCAGCAACTTTCTGCCAGCCCTCTCTCCTTGCTTTTGCAGCCTTTGCAGTGTTCCCTTGCGTTTTAATTAAACTCTGAAACTCCTGAAATCCCTCACTCATGAGTTCTTGCTCTGCTGCCGGAAAATACCGAGCACGCCCCTTCGACATTTTCGCCGACCAATCAGCGGGTTGCCGATCAATGTTTCTACTATCGATGCGTAGCCCCTTTTACGACACCCAGTGATGTCACATTACTGCGTCCAGCTGTACTAATCGTCAACAACAGGTGGGTTCGGGGAACCGGATTAGCGAGCTCACGGTTAGCGCGATGATTTGATCTTGGATGTGTCATTTGATCTTGGATGTAGTGAGCGACGTACGAAGAACGGGCCCCAGGTCATCATCATGAAGCAGTCCAGTTCAAGTTTTTAGGATTAAGCTGCTCTTCATAATTTTGACCACCAGATGTCACCAAAGATGACACCGTTAGACTCTCTATGGTGTGAAAACGTGTTACTTCCTGAATTCCTGTTTGGGTTTTTTTTTGTATTTTTGTCACACTTACATGTTTCAGATCTTCTCTTTTTTTTTCCAGAATTCTGAAAAAAAAAGACGTGCCCACTTTTTCTTGTTTTTTCTTCCAGGGACCCTAACCCTCTTCCATACTAAATGTAGATGTTTATGATTAAGGGGAAAAAATCCAAACCTACATGGCTGTGTGTGAATAGGTGATTGCCCCCTAAACTTAATAACTGGTCGGGGCACTCTTAGCAGCAACAACTGCAATCAGGCATTTGCGATGACTGGCAATGAGTTTTTTACACCTATGTTGAGGAATTTTGGCCCACACATCTTTGGAGAATTGCTGTAATTCAGCAACATTGGAGGGTTTTCAATATGAACTGTTTTATATAGTCATGCCACAGCATCTGATTCAGGTACAGGTTAAGACTTTGACTAGGCTGATCCGAAGTCAGCATTTTGTTTTACTTAAGCCATTCGGAGGTGGACGTACTGATGTGTTTTGGATCCTGTTCCTGCTGCTGAACCTAAGTGCGCTTTAGCTTGAGCTCTCAAACAAATGGCTGAACATTGTCATTCAGCATTTTTTAGTAGACGGCAGAGTTCCGATACCATCAGACTACCACCAACATATTTTACTGGAAGGGGACTAAGGTAAGTAAAAGCACTACTAATGTTAAGCCTTAGATTAATTGTATGTTTTACCAGTGGCTGTCAAGCAGTAAGGAAAGCATTTTGAGGAAGCCAGTGTGTTTCAGGCTGATGAAATAGCATTTTTAAAATACCACAGTGATACACTCTCATTAGCATCTTCATGTATTACTAAACCACTTCATTTTTTGTAGAGCGTGTGTCTGTGTAGCAGACAGTGAGCAAGAGTATGTGACAGAGAGGAATACGGAGTAGAGGAAATGAAGGTTACCCTGAGGCTGATGGGAAGGGGAAATGACTTAAATTCGAATTATTAATATTTATTCATGTGCTGTTGAATCATCACAGAGTGGCGCAGAAGAGCTGATTCTTTGTTGTGTGTTTCTACAAGTAATATGTGTCTCTACTGAACTCTTGTACAGTTGTCTGTAAGAAGCCTTTTCTCATTATGTGAATCTGTGTTTCCTGAGTCTACTTCAGGACGTCCTTCTAGTAGAACATGTCTTCCTGTTCCAGCATCACTGCACTCAACATAAATAGCTCACCCAGAGTCCTGATCTCAATCATACAAAGTGATTATGGACTACATTATGTTATACAGTATGTTAATATGTAAGAGATGATGGCTGAAATTTGATTTGGTGTCAGCAACTTCACCTGGTTCAAGAAGATGGAGCTGTGAAAGTATCTGAAGGAGAGATTTACAGCTTCAATGTAACATTATTGTGTGACCACTAATGATCAGGGTCATCAGTAGAGATTGATGCGACTGTTAAAGGTAAAGTTAGTAATAATTATTTTACTGAGTTCAATCTTTTCATCATTTACCTCTTTTCTTGGTAGTATGCCTTGCAAGGTAATGGAGACAGTGTTTTGTCTAAATGTTTATGCTTTAGGAAGTTTTAGGCTCAAACTTCTTTGACCTTTGTTGCATTACAGGTGAACATATTATTATGAGATATTATTTGGTGTCCTTCATATACCCAAGACACTAGTAGTCTTAATGCTTGTGAGCATGTCTTTGAATTGTGAACAAAGGACAAATCTACAGATTAACTTGTCTACAATAAGTCAAAAAGGAAGTTTTTTTTTTTTCATTTCTGTCAGATGGTTCATCAAAACACTCCAACAAACCAGAGACAGAAAACTGATAGAAGAGCAGAGTCACACCATAACACGTCCAGTAAGGACAATGTGCCTTAAAATAGCACTTTATTTACTGCAGAAAGGTTTTTTTCATTTGAACACTTTTAGTACATTCTAATTAAAATGATAATTTCTTGATTTCATTCAAGGAATATTTAACAGCAGAGGATTTCTTCCAATATTATTGGTCATAACTGAAAATTAGTGTGTCAGCTAAAATTTAATTTAATTTTGAATAAATGTATTAATGTCTCTTGTCTTTTGTTTAAATGTGTTAAGGAAACACCAAATAGTCAAACAGCAATTTGTCTTCTGGTTCTAATTGTCAAGTAACCTTTGAGTGGAAATATTTTGAGTGATATTTTGTGTTCACTCAGTAAACAGCTGTGCTTTGTAATGAGGGCAGAAATGTATGTTTTGCTTGCTGCTTTTAATATAGATGAAGTTAAAAATGATGGTGAAACAAAGCAGGTTGAGTTTGTCAGAAAATAATATCATGAGCAGAAGAAGAAATAAATTAAGCTCAACCTCAGTATCACTCTCAACCGAGATTCCTCCTGCAACAGTTTAGCCTATCAAATCTAACTGTCAGGTACTAACCACATCTATGTGACTGCTTAGCAGCTGAACCCTTTGTCTTTAGCCATGCATTTAGAAAAATAATCTAAACATGAGAGAAAAAGAAAACAAACCTCGCAGCTTGTTTCTTGAGTCAGTGCTCAAACACTTTCGATGAACAGTTCTCAAAACAACCAGCAGCACACTCGTCTGTGCTGTAGAAAAAGAAGTGCTTGTACAGCAGTTGAAGAGAGGAGAGATAGATATCACATGTTGCTGCTCCACACACATGACCAGGGACATTTACTAGAATGAACGATCTTCTATGATCTCATCTCAAAGCTGAAAGATTTTCATTAGTATTTCCTACTTTGATTATCAAACATAAGCCAACTTCCAAATTTGGACTGCAGTAGCAGGTTGCCTTCCTAAATATTATGTATTGAGTTCAGTGCTGCATTGAAGAGCCTGATATCCACTTACGAGGACATTATACTGCTACTGTTCTATCGAAATTTTAAACTAATATCCTCATATGTTGCTCTCATTTTTCTTAGAAACAAAAATCAGGTAAAAAAAAAACCCAAAAATCAGGTAATTCTTTGTTTTTACATTCATCGGGTCCCAATATGCCCAAATATCAAAGAGAAATTAAAAATGCATGCTGTGGAAGAGTTCGAGTCTTAGGAGGTTAATGTTATTATTAGTGCTTGTAGAATTACCCTCTGAGGATGTACAATGCTTTCATGATTAAACCATGGTGCACATAGGAAAGTAAAATAGTAATGGCCTAAAGTGTGATACTTCAGAGGAGCCACAGTGTTACAGACAAATAATCCTGGTGGGGATGCTTCATGATCAGAGTGCCCTGGCTTGTGTTAGCCAGCAGCTTCCCAATCGGGGCAAGCCTCCAGTAACAGTCCCCAGCTTAAACAATCAATGCTACACAAGACTACCGAACTCAAAAATATGAGTGTCTGTGTCAGATGTTGGGGTACCAGAACACTTATGAGGAGTGGGAAGGAAGAAAATACACACACAAGGTTAAGGAAAAATAACTTAGGGTTCCAGTGGGCCCTTTGAGCCTTTCAGTGTTAACATATGGACGTTAACCTTCATACTTTCTGTCTGTGTGTTGTGCACTTACTGTTAGCGTGTAGTTTCTCATGTTTAGTGTCTAATTGTGGCACTGAAAGAGCCACTCGAGACATGATGAAAGTTAAATAAATTCCAGTATCTGCATTTGGTTGAATGTCTCGACTGAAGCACAAAGCAAAGGAAGAAATATTTTCTACACTGAGGAAATTGGTCAACAGGTTTCTACAACCTGTGTGTGTACAAAGCTGTAGACACACAGCTTTCTGCAACACAATTTCTTCATTTGGCCTCTTTATTACTTCTTTTTGTGTGATGTTTGCTTTAAGATTGTTTTCTCTTAAGCATCTAAAATTGATTTATGTCAAAGTAACACACACATGGATGCAAGGACCCAGCAGCACATTGCACTGTGAAATCAGTGATCAGTGTTATTTACTTCACGCATCTATGGTTTTAATCCTGTGTCTACATGAGATATTGATAAACTCAGGTAAACTATAAATTAATCACAAACACAGTTAAAATCAGAACATCTAAGGGCAGACAGATGAGGAGTACAGCATCTGAAAAACTGGAGTGCATGATGGGAACATCAGACGTCTGTTTGCTTTGACATTACAACATCCAAACAGAGAAGTGTTTCACTCACTTTGCTTCTGCTGAAATCACACGTTGACTTTTATTTTGTCGTCTCTCTGCTGAAGCAGTCTGATCATTTGGTAAGAAAACACATTTGCAGTTTTGTTTGTTTATATCAGACTGTGATATTGTGTTTCTATTTTTAAAAACAAATTACTTTTTAAAAGAATTTACATGTTCCTTATTCATCACTGGATTCATGTATTTTTTCATATTTTTCCAGGTGATGAGTTTTGTGACAGTCCAGTCTGTGAACATCATGACAGGCATCATGTTACTGAGTCTCCTCTTTATTCCAAGTGAGTCGACTCGTTTCAGTCATTTACATTCAGTTAACTTTATATTAAAGATGTTGAGAGGACAGGAGAAAAAAATTGAGAGATTTCAACATTTTAATGATATACTCTGTTTGTTTGTTTTTTCCAGAGCCTTCGACTGCTTGTCCTGAGTATTCAGACCTCTTCATCACTGCACCAACAGAGATGGAAGCTCTGAGTGGATCATGTTTACAAATCCCATGTAACTTTAGTGCTGCTGGACCAGTAAAGTTTGACATCAGAAGAGCTGTCTTTGGAGTGTGGATTAAAAATCACTCCAATGTTAATAAATTTCCAAACAATGAGATCTTCAACAGCAGTGGGACAGTTAACATCTATCCAATGAAGATTACAGGAAACCTGAAGGAGAAAAACTGCACCACTCTGTTTTCCAACTTAACCACAACTTATACAAACACATACTACTTCAGAATTATGAACTGGCCGTTCAGAGCAACAGCTGCTTGTGATCCTCTTAAAATAAAAATTAAAGGTAAGATACATTTCTTTTCATCACTAGATGCAATTTTTATTGAAACAAAAATATAAAGTTAAATGCAGCCTTGTTTTAAACAACAAAAAACAAATCCAACACAACAAAGTCCAATATAACAAAAATATGTTTCTGTAATTGTTTTGTATTTAGATGATTCTTTGTGTTCTTTATTGTGGACAATAAAAGGATTTAGTCAAAAATAAAAAGGTTTTCATTTCAGCATAAATGTTGTTTAGTAAAGTTTATAAACACATACGAAACACAACCTGACTGCACAATGTTAACATACATAGACATATGGACTATAGTCTGTATTATGCAAATACCAAGACTCCATCAAAACTGCAAGAAACAGAAAGAGAAAAATAAACCCTAAAAGACATGAAACTGCAAAAAAGTAAATAAGTAATTAACAATATTTAGAGGATAGATGACATAAACATATTGTAAAAAAAAATTAAATAAAATATATTCCTTGAATGCAGCAAAAGTCCCACATTACTCTCTGTGTCTTGACTGTATTTCCTGTATTATCACAACACTAATCCAGAGCTCAAACATGTCTGCTACTTTCTGCAAATAATATAATCTGAATACATTTTACATTTGTTTTCAATTGTACAGTAGAAACATGTATGAGGACTTTCAAACACCTACACTGAGCTCTGTCTGTATTTGCTGTATTTCTCAATTATTGATTTACAAATATGTCTGTGATGTGAAACCACAGATTCTCCTTGGAGGCCCAATATTACAATCCCAGGTGATCTGAAGGAGAAGGAGTCTGTCACTATAACCTGCTCAGCTCTCACTCCCTGTCCACACTCCCCTCCTCAACTCACCTGGAATCTCCAACAAGACTCTCACAAAAAAATAGAGCAAAACACAGATGGAAGCTTTACAACTAAAATCCAGCAGAACATCACTCTGTCAGACACACATGATGGAAAGAAGATCAGCTGCTCTGCCAGATATCCTGTGAACCAAGGAAAAGACACCAAGACAGCAGAGACAGAAGAGACTCTCAGTGTTTCTTGTAAGACAATCAGA
>NW_024583773.1:47465-49318 GCF_018398535.1 Haplochromis burtoni
CATCAGTCCTTCAGGTTTGGTGTCAGCAGGCAGCTGGGTGAACCTGACCTGCTCCAGCAGAGCCAAACCTCCAGTCAGCAGCTTCACCTGGTTCAAGAAGAGCAGAGATGGAGCTGTGAAAGTATCTGAAGGAGAGATTTACAGCTTCAGTGTAACAGATGGAGGAGTTTATTACTGCGTGGCCACTAATGATCTGGGCAATCAGACATCAGCAGAGATTAACGTGACTGTTGCAGGTAAAGTTAAACTACACCAATGATGTGGCAAATTAAATAAGATCTGTTTTTGGGAATATTATATTTTTTTTCATATTTTTCTATCAGGACATCAGAATAATGGTTCTTTACCACTGAGTCCACTTCTTGGAGGCATCCTTGGGTTGGTCTTACTGATCTGTTTAATTATCTTTGCTTTGTAAGTATCTCACATCAAAACAGAAATCATGTTCAGCTACTGTCACGGATATTTTAGCTACATATTAAAAATGTCCTTTTCCTTTCAGGCTTACTTTACTCACAAAAATATTTAACAAACAAGTGACTATAGTTGATGTGTCTACCTTTTATAGCAGAGCTCTCAGGTTGTTAAAGTACCAAACTCAGCAAGAGACTCAGGTAGGAAAATACGAAGTTTTAGTTTGTTCAGATGATTACTAATTTCATCAGGGCAATATGTTCACTTTAAATTGTCTGAAAATAGCAATAAGAATGGTTTGAAATGCAGCCACAAACCCTCCTGGTTTATTTCATAGAGTCAAAGAAGTGAAGAGCTGGTTGTTGAAGAGCCGACAAGTAAAACAGAAGGAGGGGAAGAAAACATCCATTATGGAGAGATCAACTTCTCTGAGCCTGGATATGAAGAATCCTTTGTCTCAGTGCAGGACAGAGGACAGCAGCAGGATACGGTGTACGCACAGGTGAAAGTCAACAAGCCAGAAAACAGCTTAACACAGAGAGCTCATGGCCAAGAGGAACTCTACGCTGAGGTCCGAATAAGTGAGAACAGCTGTGTTAAGACATTACATTACCAAAGTCCATTAACAAAGAAACACAGAAATCAATGAAGTTAACCCAGCAAACCACTTCCTGCATATTTTGGGGGGGTTTCTGCTTTCCCTTTAAACTTCATTTAGATGCTTGCATATCTGTCTCACTAGTGGAATAAAGTTTTTCTAAGATTTCTGGAAACATCACTGGATCAGAAACATCACCAACATGATGTTGAGAGTTCACCTGTGAAGTGATAATCTGACCAGCTCTCGTTAAAGTGGCCAGTCAGATACTTCCAGATCACCTCACTTCATTACGAATCTCCCTCTAATCAAATATGATTGTTTGACTACGCCCAACGTTTCATGGAACAGAGAAAGTTTCTGGTGGATTTTAATCCAACACATATTGCTTCAAGCTCTGTTGTAAAGCTTACAAAACAATATTGCAATTCATACAGTGTCTCCCTAATCTCTGGCTGCAACATCTAAAAGGAAAGAAAACTCCACATGAAAATAGAACTTGATTTACAAAAAACTCTTAAGAATTAGAGAGTGGAAACTTCAAATATTTGCCGATTTTGTTTTAGTCTGATGTTCAGCCCTTATTTATGAGCATATACCACTGCCCAGACCACAAAGCACTGAACCCTACAAATACTCCTCCGAGTGATATGATCCAGACAGCACATAAAGTGGCCTTTCTGGCCTTGAGCACACCACAAATGTTAAAACAAGTCAATATTGACCCAGCAGTTCAGTTTCTGCTGCACAGTTACAGTGGGGCAAAAAAGTATTTAGTCAGCCACCGATTGTGCAAGTTCCCCCACTTAAAATGATGACAGAGGTCAGTAATTTGCACCAG
>NW_024583774.1:0-1429 GCF_018398535.1 Haplochromis burtoni
AGCATGTATAATGTAAACAGAATTGGTCCTAGCACTGAACCCTGTGGAACTCCATAATTAACCTCAGTGTGTGAAGAGGACTCTCCATTTACATGTTCACTGATGATTCATTAGTGATAAAGTTTATAGTTACCACCGGATCCGGCGACCTTGAACCCTCCCTTGACTGTGCTGCTGCGGGCTGATGATGCACTGAGGGGTTCTTCTTTATCCACCTATGCAGGCATTATAATTATTAATCTCTGGCTCTCTCTGAGTCATGAGAGCCGTTTTGTTCATAAGTAGTAAAGCATCTTTTATGAACAGTGGGAGTGCACAGAGAGAAACACTGTAAACAGGCACATTACACATTGAAGGTCTATTCTTCTCCTTGTCTGCATGTATGTGCACCCTAGAGCTAATCGTTGTACCTTCTGTCTGGCTGTGCAGATTTGCTGAAGAATTCAATATAAAGTCACAGAGTCAAACCCCAACCTTACACCTGACTATAAACCTTTGAGGTCTAAGCCTTAGCGATGACCCCTGACCCTGACTCTATCCCTATATTCTGAAGACAAGTTCAAAGTATTTAGTAAATAAGTTTAGTTGTTAGTGCATTTAGAATGATCACCTTATCTGCCCCGTGCATCACAAAACCTTTGAAACAAAAGAAAATAAATAAATAATATTCTGATAGGGTCATGACTGGTAATGACTTAGACCCACTGGGTTAACCAGCTGAGAGCTGTAAATTAATAATGATGTTCTGACAAGTTTCAGCCTGTCTTGAATTTTGGTGAAACTTGCAGGGAGTTTGCAGGAGTTCTCCCTGTGTCTGTTTCTCACATTCCCGTCGTCGAGGCCATAACAGGCCTGGTCAATGTTGAGGGGTTAAAGGTCACACTGACATGGACCTGCAGAGGACAGACTGACTGTTCAGTCAGGGAGTGACTGTGATGCAATTTCAAATTCATCTTGCAACAAGTGCCCCATGTGCATGGATGCCTGCATGTGTGTATGTGCTGCATGTTTGTGTGTTTGTAATAGCTGGAAAACATGAAGGCTGTCCCTGCCAGTACTGGCACAGGGGCTCTGTGGGGTAAGGAGGTGGGGATGGCTGGGACAGCCCTATGTCTGGATGGCCCTGGGGTGTGGTCCCATCCTCATCAGTGCAGATTTATGGTCATCCATAAGCATCTCTACGCTGGCTGCCAAGATCCAAGTCAGCAGCTAATTAAAACCTCACTGGAATCTCTGTGTAGTCACAGACCTACCAACAGTCTGCCAGCAGGCTGCTGCACACTGCTGCACAGGCGCAGATGACTGTTTATATGTAGTGTAGATGCTGAGGCATGAAATCATACACTCCAACTGCAGATGATGAAAATGATGACTCAGAGTAAAGCTGGACTTTCTTTCTTTCTAACACACACACGCACACACACACACA
>NW_024583774.1:2606-6240 GCF_018398535.1 Haplochromis burtoni
TGTTGTGATTTGGCGCTATATAAATAAAATTGAATTGAATTGAATCGCTTCCTTTTGTTTCCATCCATCTTTTGAATTCATGAATCTTAGCTCCTTAAGACAGATTGAAGATGAAGGGCGGTGTCTATTTCTTTGCTATCTGTAAGCAACAAATGACACAATAAAGAAGAGTGGATGAATTCTGACAAAAGAGCATCGCCTCGAGAAGCAAGAAGCATACAGTGCAGTGAAAACGCACTTGTTCTCTGTCTGATTGCTCACACGTTTTAGATAATCAAATGTTATATTATTTTATATTAGACTAACCTGAGTGATTAGAAAATGCTGTTTTATAAATGGTCAATTTGTTATACTAAGAAAAATAATGTAACCAAACCTTGTTGTCAGAAGTACAGAAAAGCACACAACAGTCATTTGGATTTTTAGTGATTTCTTTGAACTCCATATACACACTGCACTTGAAACGGCAAAGAAAAGTGGGTTTAAACTAGACTGCAGGATTTTTTAAGCATGAATGAGTTTAAGGTCAGTATGATTTGAATCCTTACTTAGCCACTCAGAAGTGAACGTATTTAGCTGGACCTGATCCTGACGCAAGAAAGTAAAATGGTGAATGGCCTGTATTTGTACAGCGCTTTACTGGTCCCTAAGGACCCCAAAGCACTTTAAACATTCAGTCATCCACCCATTCACACACACACACACACACACATTCACACACTGGTGAGCAAGGTAGTGCTGCCATGTAGTGTTCTTTTGATGTGTTGGGAATCACACTGGGAACCTTTGGAACCATGGAGATGTATGGATCTAATATCGAACCTGTTTGATGGACTAAATTATTTACAATTTCAAACACACAGAAAGATTAGAAATCAAGAAGAGAATAAATATTTTTCCACAGCACGATGAATGAAGATCCAGGTGCAGAGGAGGAATGACAGGATGTGTGTTTGTGAATAATCATGTGTGTGTAATTGTCACTGGTGAAGTACAGGCAGTGGTCATGTTTTGACCTTTTACAGATTGATAGTTTAAAGTGAGGCGACATAGAAAACAAACACGTACTCATCAGTGTTACTTATTACGTATTAAAGACCTCAAAGGGCTCGTTTTAAAATTGGTCAGAAAAAACGAAACGTTCTTTAGGAAGTTGTGAGAATAAAAAAGCTCGATTAATCTTAGGCGATCAAACTGTTTTCTGGCTTTTGAATTTCAACATTCATCAACATCTGTTACAAAATTGTGTTGCAAAGGTTGCAGTTTCTCCCTCCATTCCCACAGAACGCGGAGCCAAACATTCAGAAAACATAATAAAAGGTTTTGCTTTAGTTTAAAATCTTCCCATTTGTTTCTTCCTGTCTCTCTACATTCTCACAGCTTGCAGGGTGGGACTGAGGTTACATTTTGTCAGTACAAAGTCATTTAGCCAAGAGGCACACGCTCAAAGATTTATGGAGAGAAACAGTGCCAGGGGTGAGCTTCTCAATTTCCTCTAAACAGCATCTTTCTGGAGAGAAAAGGCCGTTTCTCTGCAGCGTGTTTACATGCAAACAGTGTCAGGGAGCTCTGAAATGTTAGTTAGAGCAAAGCCCGACATTCAGATGCAGGGTGACACCCACCAGGCATATGAACAATATGAAGCTGCTATTTCCTGGCTGGGATGAAAGCAGGAGGTTGATGTAATGATTTAAAAAAATCTGCAGACAGGGGAAAATTGATTTACAGCTGAATTAATCCTCGATTTGAATTTGATATCTTGTTCCTGCTGTGGGAGATACAGATTTATTCTGATAATCTTTTTTTTTTGGTTCCATGACAATCCGTTTGCTGTAGTAAACGTCCAAAATGCATGATTATCAGCTGTGAAAAGGGCCAAACAAGTCCCAGGGCATCACCGTACTGCTGTTACTGTATTTATTCTCACTAGCTTTTTGGGTTTTGCCTTTCGTCAGTGGAAACGACTTCCTTTTTCTTAACAACACATCATGGTTTGTGTGGTGAAAGACACACAAGAAAAAAGCCGAGTTAGGAGTGACAGATAGTTCTCACTGACACCCTGTGTTTCAGGCACCGACCAGTACTTTTGTACTAAATTCACAAGGACACAATATTATAGTTCTGTCCTTATGTAGAAAAATCAAAAAGACGATCTCAATACAAACTTATTTATGTGACTAATTTACATGAATATTGGATCATTTTGCGCTATAATGAAAGACACGTTTAGATATGCAAAGACTCTTTCACTCCTTCAAGGTCTTCTTGTAAAGGTTGGCCATTACAGTAAATGAATAATAATAAATAATAAAAATGTCCTAAATCCTCCAAATATCGAGTTTATAAGACTAAAAATTAGAACAATATTTGTTAATAACTGTAATTTGTCAGACGAGAAACCAGAAGGTGCTGGAGGTCGTGTTAACCACCCCTAACTGTAAAATCCTGTCAAAATGTGTCTTCTTTTGTTGTTGAAAGTTTTTCTTTCATGTCCTGGTATAAATACACAAGTAAATACTTTATCAGACAAAAATCAAAATGATATACTACAGAAAAGTTCACTTGTCTTTAACGGTGAAACAACAGGGCAGGATTAACTACTGAGCTATGTAATTAGGCCACAATCAGAGTGTGTGTGCAATCTTTATACAGTCGGCTAATTTATAAACAATTCATGAACTCAGGAACAGCAGGAGCGCTGGACGCTGTGCATTTACTGATCGAGCTCAAGAGTTTCAACCAGAAGAAAACTGCACTTTCTCACATGAACATGTCATCATACAAACTGATCTTTTGTAACCAAACAGCGTGGACTGTGTGCATATCTAATGGACAGCTTTATTTATTTAGGCATTAAGAACTATTCTGACCCTCTGTGCATGAGGTAAAGGATTACTCTGATGTTTAGTTGGGCTTGAAATATTCTTGTTACTTTGATTGTGGCTCCGTAGATTTAAATAATGTGTTTGAGGAACGAGGTGAATATTAACAGCATCGCTTTATAAGCTTTTAATAAGTAATATGTATAATTCAGTATCGCTGATCTCATTCACCTGCTTTCCCAAAGTGCATCAGTGGTGGAAAACAGAAGGACGAGTCTGAGAAACATAACTGTGTGTGTGTGTGTGTGTGTGTGTGTGTGTGTGTGTGTGTGTGTGTGTGTGTGTGTGTGTGTGTGTGTGTCTGTTGATGCTCTGCCTGTGACATGTTGTTTATAACAATGCAGAAGTCTTATTATATATTTAAAGGACTTTTGAAATGATTATGAGCTTTTGGTCCACGAGCCTCCGAGTGGAGGAAAACAAAAAAGAAGGGAGGGAGAGAGAGAGAGCATAAGGCAGAGCAAGGGGGGAGAGGGGGGAGGGGGGACATGAGGAGGGAGGAAAGAAAAAAATGTCTCTTGAGCAAAACAAAAGGAGAACAAATAAATGCATCGCTTTTGGAGAAACAAGATAATAGAAGGAGAGGAGCAGGAATCAAGAACTAGAGGTGTGTGTGTGTGTGTGTGTGTGTGTGTGTGTGTGTGTGTGTGATGGGTGGGGGTTTGTGACGGTCTTTGTTGTTGTGAGCTGTTGTCTGCACACAGCGTCACTGTTTGGTTCCTTTCTTTCCTTTTTTCAAACACAGCATTTGA
>NW_024583774.1:6901-10132 GCF_018398535.1 Haplochromis burtoni
AGCGCTATATAAATACAGGCCATTTACCATTTATTTTATGAATTAAAAAATAAAAGGGTTTTTAATTATTGTTATTAGTCTCTTTGTAGTTGCTTGATTATGGATCAGTTATTATTATTATTATTATTATTGTTAGAATTGTTACTTTTTAATGGATTTATCCTTTGATACAATATAACACTCACAGTGTCAACAAGAAGACCTGAATCACCCACTGAGCTGTAATCATTTCATTTAATGTTGTACTTTGTAGTTATTTTATCATTTCTTATTTTTAAGGCAGAATGGCAGCACGATGGTTAGCCCTGTCGGCTCACAGCATCCTGATTTTTACAGCCTGGTTTAAAAGACAGTTTCTTTTCATAACAGTTTGCTACAGGGTGATGTTTTCAGTGAGTCATGCATATGGATACGGGTAAGACTTAAAGTTGGGGGCGTGGCTAATCAACACGGTGTATCGATACAGGAAGGGTACCTTGGCTTCCCCTCGACTAATCTGAGCCAGTAAAATGAACCTCTTGACACGGTTGGTGGTGTTGATGTCTTCTGGAGCCTTTCGAGTGGACTGACAAACACTGTGAGCTGCTGTGTGCTAGTTGGAGCATTTTATTTTTCTCCTGTTTAGTACAAATGACCCGGACCCATGTTAAACACACCTCACCTTCTTGTTCAAACGAGCTCTTTTATTTTCATTCAGTGTTTATTCTGTTTTGTAAAATTCATTTCTAGTTTTAATTATTCTGTATTTTCTTCATCATAATGTTTTATCTTTACTAAGTTGCCATTAATGTTTTGTTAAGTTCATTTGAGCTGTTTTAGTCACGTTTGATGTTTGTCATTTACCAACATCCTGTAATTCAACAAAATTCAATTATGAACAAATACGCAAAAAAAAAAAAACCCTCAGGAAGCGGACACATTTCACTGTAGTATAAACGTGCCTATTTGATGGTATTTCTTCCTGTGCAATAGATGCTTCTGTGTCCTATATTTCATGGACTTTATATGGTTGGAGGTAGGTTTAAAATAATGTTATTTATATTATGTAAAAAGGGCATTAATATTTCTGCAGAAATACATTTGTTCCCTTGTGACCTTGCAGTGTGTGGTGCAGGCCAGAGGACATAAACGAACATTAGGACTTTATCACAAGACATTTCACTGTGACGTGTCTGCTATGCACGCCAGATGATTACACTAAAAGATGCTTATTAATGTACATGAAAAGTTACCTTTATTTGTACGAGGTCATTGTTTCAGTTAAACTGAAAACTGTTGTGAACATCAGCACGTGTGATCCTGTATAACTGTCTGTTGGTTGTAAGCTAAAGGAAAGTGAGGCTTCTCCTTTTTATATTTCCTCTTTACTTCACTAGAACACAGTAGCTCTCTGCCCAGCCCTGCCAATCCCACAATGTCTGCCAGTGGGTCTGGCAATAATTCAGGGCAGGACTAAACAGCTGGCTGCCTGACAGGAGAGCTGCCAAGAGCTGGCAATGAGCGGCAGGCTGCTAACCCTTTCACATTTTTAATTAGACCCACACAGCCATGTCTTTGAGCCATCGTAAATATACAGATGACACATGGAGCATCATTTGTTCTAAAATATTTGCTTACAAAATACTTTCTGCTGGCTCAAAGTTTTTTTTCTTTTTCTGTGAGTGTGTGTTTGTGTATGTTTCAGGCTTCCAAGGATAATCTCCAGTGTGCGCTAGAAGACTATTCTTTATGGAGTGAAGGCTCTGAATCAGTGACATCAGTGGGGATGTGGTTTCCTGTTATTTCTGGCAGTGGGATGTTGGATTTATGAGGTCCTATAGGTTACAGGGCAGTGCCTACATAGAACATTCCTCCATAGGCCAATTTAGGATCTATGGATTTTGGAGGCCAGGTGAACTTGTCATGTTCAACTAACTACACCTGAGCAGCTTTTCATAGTCTGGTGGGAATTCAGCTGGATTTCTCTGTTGCCATGGAATTATCAGGTAGATACACGTATCATCACCTATTGCCTCCCAGCAGAGAAGTGCCTTATAATAAGATCATCACCACTGGAACATTCTTAACAAACATTTTTCAAAAGTTTTTCACAGGTACGTCTCTAACAGCAGCTTTTTACATCTTTTCCAGTTCAACCCATACACAGAGGTCACCATATGATGCATCATTACATCACAAAGACTCCTTTGAAAGGAATCTGGATCTCACTCAGACCTACATGTACAGTATGGAGTATCTCCAGCTCCACAGGCCATGGGTTTAGCCTGCCACAAGTGCTGGGATGACTGTGAAGCAAACTCAAGAAACAATAGGAAGAGTGTTTACCAGAGTGAGGGCACCATGTGCAGGAGGGATTACCACAGCATTATGACTGCAAGACGCTTCGCCATCTGGGCACACAGCAAAGAAAAGGAAGAGTTTAATGAGGAAGAGGGCTGATTGAAAGGACAAATGTGGGATGGAAATAGAACAGGTGAGGTTTGCATGTTTGGGGATTACGTTTCCAGGCCTTGAGGCTTCGCTACTGAAAGGAGCATTTTTCT
Source organism: Haplochromis burtoni (assembly GCF_018398535.1). Lineage (NCBI taxonomy): Eukaryota > Metazoa > Chordata > Actinopteri > Cichliformes > Cichlidae > Haplochromis > Haplochromis burtoni. The sequence continues at coordinate 9,445 of NW_024583774.1, forward strand.
TTGTTTTCTTTTTTTAACTTTGCACATTGGTCACTTATCCCCGTTAATGTCATACACTGACTGGATATTTTATTAGGGAAGGCTTGCTCGCACCAGGTTCGACCCCATTTTTCCTTCAGAACTTCCTTAGTTCTTTGTAGCATGGATTCAACAAGGTGCAGGAAAAATTCTTCCAACAAATAGAAATGATAGGATTATGTAGTTGCTGCACATTTGTCAGTTGCACATCTATCCAAATGTCCTGCTCCATTACATCCCAGCTCCTGTTTGTGTACAAAGACGTCACTGTCATGGCTGTCAGTGACGTCATTGTGGTCATTGGGGTATGGACAAGGTTAGCAACAATATTCAGGTATGCTCTGGCACTGAGTTAATACTAAAGGGCCAAACATTTTGCACAAAAAATATCCTTGAACATCGCTACCAGCAGCAGCCTGGTGTTATATTTAAAGATAGGGTAGGATTACTGTAGGTTAAAGACAGTACCAACAATGTCACTGGACCAGGAAATGTTTTCCCAGTCTGCTATTGTCCAGTTTTGTTTGCCTGTGTAAACTAGCTCAGTTTCCTCTTCTTGGCTGACAGGAGTGGCACCAGTGTGCTCTTCTGCAACTATGGGGCTGCATCCTCCTAAGGCATTTATAGACCAATTACGTCACAGCGACGAAGGCTGTCCAAATTCGTAGAC
>NW_024583774.1:42064-49298 GCF_018398535.1 Haplochromis burtoni
TTTGTTCTCCCTCGAGATCTCACTCGGCCAGCTCGGATCCGGAGTTAAAAACTTCGAATTGTGAGTACATTGTATACCAATAGAAACAAGAGTGTCACTGTCATACCTAATGTACCCAATGGTGATGATTTTGCCGATTTAGAAACGCTGAAAACTAACTTAAAAAACAAAGACAAAGAAAAAGTGGTCGGAACAGTCGTGACGGCAGCCGACCTCACCGGCGCCATCTTCAAGGTTTGTTGTATCTATGCTTGACTTTAATATAAAACACAGGCTGTTTGCACAGTTATGATGAAAACTACACTTACAAACTTCCGATCAAACATATTTTAAACAAATCTGTTTAATCATGTGACACACTGTGACAAATATTATATTAGAGCTGTATATGGCATCTATCAGTAAGATGAGTTGATTCTTTTCCTGTTGTTTCTGTTTTCTTTGTTTTAAATCAATTTGTTTGCATCTTTTGATTTTTAATGTGGTCAGTGTTTGATCAGCACTGCGTGACGGTCTGTGTATAATGTACCAGTACTCACTGTCAAAGACTTTGATCATGAATGAAAGTGATCGTACCCCAAATCCAAAAAGGTTCAGACGCTGTCAATAAAAACAGCAAACATCAGAAACACAGACTTTCTGTTTTTACTTTTACAGTTACACAAAGCCAACTTTTGAAAACGGGATGTATAAATGTATACAGTGTCTATAAAAAGAAGCATGATGTGTGCCTCCCGTTATACTCTGACCCTCAGGCTGAAGTATCTGGTAAAGCCCGTCTACAACAGGTTTGAGTTGGATTTCACAAGTCTGCAAAACGTGACTGCCTGTTGAACTCTGGAGCAAATGAGAACATTAAAGCTGGAAATGTGTGATATTCATTTTATGCATATTCAAAACTCACCTGCTAGGTGTCATTGCAGTAATAAGCACTAAGCTGCTTTTCTCTATCGGCCTTGCATACTGATGGTGCGTGCTTTGCACAGAAACAGCTTGAATCCGGAGTCACTTATACAATTCACTAATGAGAAAACAATAGGGGAGCCGCAGCACAGTCTCACGCCTGTTCTTCACACATTTCCATATACTTCATCCACTCCCTTCCCCTTTTCTCCCCGTTTTCTCCTGCAAATATTCGTGCTCCTCTCCTCAGGCTCGGTCCTCCTGTACTGCAGGGTATGTGGAAGTGCGACGCGCTAGGTGGGAGGTTTGGTGAGAATTCCCCTGAGCTCCGGTCTGGTGTCAGCGAAGCAGACGCTCTCACCTATCAAAGCCTCGGGCGGGGGTTCCACACACCTATGTAACTGATATTATTTCTATTTGATGATTAAGCCACAAAGGCCAACTGTGGCCACAGCACCACTCCTCTCTGAGGGAGGGACGTTTTCAAAGGTGGTGCTGGAGATAACGAACAGAGTGTGCTGGGCTGATTTAACCCAGCAAAGACCAAGCAGTGGCTGTCTGGAAGTGTCTGCAATGCTTATTGCTGAAGAACATTTGACTGTTTCATGTTAAATCACCAAATGATAATGAAAGAGCTGTTTTGGTGCTCTCGGTTCCAGCTGCTTCACAGGTGGCAGGATAGTGAGTGGACTGCTGGTGTGCCTTCAGACCACGCTGGGCCATCCTCACACGGATACATGTTCTGGACTACATGTCAACTTAAAGCCTACAGCTGCTCGGCTTTAGATTTCTTCACATTATTAGACTTATTAGTTATTTCTTCATTCATCCTGAACACTATCCAGCATCCCAGTAATCAATTTTCTTTTGGCTAAATGGTAGTTTGAAGTATAACTTGATTTTAGCCTTGATGACAAAGTGCAGACGTCTATACATATGTCGGAAAAACAAAGAAAGAAATAATGAGCGAGCATTCGGCAAGAGCGGGAGGAAAAAACGGTTAAGAGGAAGAAACCTCAGCAGCAGGCTCAGTAAGGGGAAACAGAAGAGAGTCAAACTATGGTTTGACCACTTTTGGTTGTTGGTGTTCATGTGCTGGTATGCACTCTGTGTGCTGTCTGAAAATCTGCTGCTCGTCGCAGGAGTTGGGGAGGAAAAATCTGAGAAGATGGTTTTTCACCTTTCACTTTTTAAGCAAACACAGTGTTTCGTGTCTTTGCAGTGTTGGTTTGCTGGTTTCGCTATCTCCATGTCATCTACCAGGAAGTGTGAGACGAGTGGTGGTGTTGTGGGTCTGGAGCACAACATCTGGTGATGAATTGTTCGTTTGTTTAGGCTGCAGGCAGCAAGAGAGACAACGAGAGGAATTATTCAATTAAACAGGAATTTACTTGACTTTTCTTTCCCCACCTCAAATAATGTCAAGGGTTTGCACACTTGCACACCGTTTACTATTTGTGTACATATATGTGTCTTTGGACTGTGTGAGGAAAACCACGCAGGCTCACAGAGAACATGCAACCTGCACACAGACTGACCCCAGCCAGGATCCAGACCAGGATTCTTCTTCTCACTGGTTCCCATGCTCACACCTACAGGACAACAACCCAGTATATGGAATGTCTAAGTGACTTTGACATAGTAGTTGGTGCCAGAATGTTTAGAATGACAGGGTGAAGGTCCTGTTCAAGTTCACTGCGAGCTAGTCCAGCTAATAATGCCTCAAACAGTCTGTAACAGTGTGTGTCTACAGCAAGAGCAGCTATTCATCTCAGAGTAAAGACCACGTTACACGTCCTGATATCTTTGATTGTTTGGTGCCTAATGTCGAGGACTAAACTGGTGCAGCGGCAAAGGAAAGTGCAAGGGCCTTTCAGAGCGAGCATAACAGGGCTCTGACAGGACGGTCAGCAGGCATTTGGGATATTATGATGTGTCGAGGAAGAGGCCCCCAGCAGTATCAAGCAGGATTTATTAACACAGGTGTCTTTGAACATGACTCGCCCCCCACAGGCCCCTCCAGATGGAGACTAATCCCTCTGCTGCACAGAGAATACTCCAAGATCAATTCATCTTTTCTTTAGGTCATTCCCATTGTAAACACTTCATGTGCAGAGCAGCTATGGACGCCTGAATGCTACACTGAAATGTACTGAAGTCTGTGGAAAGTATTCACTGGTTTAAAAAGGCACTCCAACTGCAGCTCCAGTTCTGCATAGAGCCAAGAACCAGTCTGAGATGGGCTGCCCTACAGGAGCGAGAGTGTCATTCAAAGCCGACAGCCTACTCATTTTTACTCATGAATCTGTTTTTACAAATTTTCAGAAAAGGTGGAATAACAGGGTGATCTAAACCGGGGCTTCATTTGTGTATGCAGACTGTGTGGAGTGTAGAGATGAAGACCCACAGTGGGCAGACTGGGGGGAAAAAGCTAAAAGGCTAATAGGAAAAACAATAAAGGCAAAGTGGACACAGCTGAACTAAATGAGAAAGTCAGAAAATGCCTAAAACCAGGACACAAAGAGCAAATGACTATCAAAATAAAACAGGAAGTAACATGACAGAACATGACCACAGGATACGAGACGGTAAGAACAGCAGAACTAAACACTGACGGAAAACAGAACACAGAAAGCTGTGATTGTGTTTACATAGAGAAATAGTGAACCAGTGAATTCTTTACAACATTATTAAAGAGAAGAAAATCTAGAAAAGAGTAAAACACAAACCCGTCTTCACAAGAAAAAGAGACAAACCTGTGGCATCACTGTGGGAATAGCTGGGGCTATAGCTAGGGTCTGGTAGTATTCTGAGTTTAGAGGATCAGAAAAGTTTATTTCTAAACTGAAACACCTCCTGATGTGTTTTAAGCATGGCGCGGCCGTGTACCTGCAGCATCCTCTAAGGTGCTGCTGTTCTACCTTTCACAAGGGGACTTATTCACAGAAGTAGGAAGTTAGCATTTTCAGGTATCTGTAATTTACTTTAGTAGTTTTTTACTTTTACTCGCTACATTTTCAAACAAATATCTGCACTTTCTACAAAAGGACTTTAGTTTAATGAATTTAATGAGTTATTATTTTGTCACTGCGAGCCTTCATACATCAGACTGACTTGAGCCTAAAGAGTAAGACATGAGAGGCAGTCCTGCTTGTGTAATGATGATCAGTAATAAGTGGCAGGTCATGTTCCTAACGAACATCAGCAAACACGGTTTGTGTTGTTAGCTAAAGCTCCAGCTGCTGTGTTTCGCAGTGAGAGAAAAGAATGAGAGGTGACTTCACTCAGAGATATTTAAAGGTAAGGACTGCTCAGTGCTACAGAAATGTAGAGCTCAAATAAAAGTCCTCACATTTTTCTGTGCATGTGCATGTTTTACATTTTGGGAAACCTGCTGCAATAAAGACTAACTTTGTTGTTTAAAGACATGAAACTCTGCAGGTTAGTGCAGGATAAACAGGTTAGTTTGTACTGTGATCGTTCAAAGTGAGGAACAGTGTGACTGCTGCACAGTGGCTGTGGGTTCATGGTCACAGCTACAGAGTAGCACAGATTCACTGACTGATTCCACCTTCGTACAAACTTTAAACCCTCTATAAAACAGACAGCATCAACAGAGCGTGCTGTCAGTGTGGAGGATGAAATCAGTCAGGACAGCTCAGGGAACATCTGCTCACATCTGGTTGGATTCAGCTGCAGGTCAGCTGATCACAGCCTGCACACTAACAACATCTACTGGAGCTCTCAGTAGAAATTACTGAGCCACTACAGCTGATTTTAGGGTTCCCCCACCTGCTGAACCCCACCCAGTGACTGCGCTCATTTTCCTGTTTCGAGGTAAAGTCACTCTAGGTAACAGAAAATAGAGATACTTTTATTTTACTTCATTTTCTTCTGATTCAAGCAGAATTACATTTATAATTTACTAAGTATTTATTTATGAAGTATTTATTTATAAATTTACTAAGTAAAATACACTTAGAATAAAAGCTGGTTTGCATTCCCATCTTCTAATGTTTTTTATTATTACATTATTAAAGCACAGGGTTTAGTGAGCTTTGCACAAAAGTAGCTGCTAGAAACCAAAGAGATTTTACTTTCTTACATTTCAGAGCGTGTACTTTTTTACTTTTACTTGAGTAAGAAGTTGAATCAGTACTTTGCCTTTTACTGGAATGTTTTTTAACTCTAGTATCTGTACTTCTACTCGAGTACAGGATGTGTGTACTTTTGCCACCTCTGCATATTTGTACCATTATGTTCGAACCTCTGGTGACAGTATGGAGAACACGGACCGACATTTGCACTTTTCTAGTCTAGTCCACATTTATGATAAATGTTCCTGATACAGTGCTTTTCTACCTGAGCACTCAAAGCACTTCATAGAAACTTACAGAAGTTCCTTTTCATGCTAACATGCTTTCTAGCTAACATTCACACACAATGATATTGCGACGGCTACAATAACTTGGAGTTAGTATCCTGCCCAGTGATATTTGGCATGCAGAACGTTGAGGCCAGGGATTGAACCACCAGCCTTCCAATAACTGGATGACCCCTTCCTGCTGGGAAACCTTGGATTCTCCCATCCATGAGGATGTTGCTTTGACACATACCACCTACTTAAGCATCACTGCAGATCATATACAGTCTTTCAACGAAACAGTATTATCTGATGGCTGTGGTCCCTTTTAACAGCACAATGTACCACAGAGCTAAAATGGTTCAGGGATGGTTACAACAGCAAATGACTGTGAGTCAGGGCTGTTTTGGCAGCAGGAAGGAGACCAACGACATATTTAGCAGGTGCTCATAATGTAAGGCCTGACTGGTGCACAGGGGATACAGAATGAACGTAACGGGGGATCCAGATCAATCCTGTTGTTGATCTCAAAAATCTAAACGTGTATGTTTTACTGCTTGGGGACACATAGCGTCCTTTTTGTCCTCCAAAATAAATGGATGGCTTCATACACCTTTGTGGTTTTGTTTAGATGGATTTCTTAGATTTTTAGATTCTATTCAAAATAAAATAAAAAAAAATCATAGTATAGGTTCTTATTGCTGTTTCTGAGCATGTCCTTTTGCCGTCTGTCTCCATAAGTATCCTGACAGGAGTTTAAGTATAGTTTGGGTTCATTTCCTGGCCTTGTTCAGTGTTTCAGTGTGCGTCTGGCTTCTTTACTTGTTCTACGCTGGTGACAGCTGTCTCCTGTGTCTCGTACCTGTTTCCACCTTCCAACACTCTGATTCGTTTTGCCGGTGTCGTTCCCTCGGCGTTTCCACTTCCGCTGATTTCTCCCTCTGTATCAAACTTCAGTCTTTCTTTTGTCCTTGTTGCAACATATTTTATCATTCCTGTGTGCTTGTGTTTGGCATATTGTAGATCTATTTTGCCCTCTTCTCTGTGTTATTATTGGGTCTTTACCTTGCAATATAAATCACCTTGAAGCAACTATTGTTGTGATTTGTATAAATAAAATATTTGTATAATTCATTGTACACCTGGGTTGCTTAACAGAGAATTTCTGTGACAACAATGAGCTTTTTGCTGTTGCAGAGCTGCAGCTACCCACTGGAGATGAACTCAGAGGTTGATCATTCTGGCACTTTTCCAGTTAGGGCACAAAGCCAAAAGCGCTGGCACGTATGTGCAAACAAAGACGTTAATCAGCGGCTTTTAGCATAATTCATGGGTCACATTTTCTTTTGAAATACCATTCATGTTTTAATGACCACTGACATGTTGCAATGATAGGAGATAGCTGCACTCGCTTTGCCATCTGCAGCTCGTCTTAATTAGGAAATCCAGGACAAAGAGAGGTCAGTGTGAGCAAGCATCCTGACAGATAACCAGGAAGTGGCTCTAATGGCTGCTTATTTGACCTCTGACCTTTCACATCAATGCTTAAGGGTCATGTAGAAATCTTGCACGCATTGGTTTTTATGGAGATGAGTTGCTAACAGGGAAGGCTCTGGGTTACAACACCCCGTCCACTAATGATGACCTCATACGGCTGCAGTATTTATCAACCCGAACAATAGACATGTCAGCGTGATTTATATGAATATTTCAGCACTGGCCCTGGGTAGTGAATGACTGATTATCCTGTCTGAGCATTACAATGACTGTAAATGAAGGGATCACTATGAGAAGATACATAAAGTCACAGAATTATTTATTTTCCCAGATTAATGGCATATGTTATTAACTCTGCATCTGTGACTTTTCACTGCTGAAATAATCCACCTGATCTGGAATCTGTTTTATTTATTGTTCTGTCATCATTGCTGCTCATCTAATCAGTACAGTGATCAAGATTCATTGTTA